>NC_052127.1:1012137-1087546 GCF_012273895.1 Zerene cesonia
CTTTTATTAAGAGTAGTATCTCTAATTGAGATATAACTATGTTTGATTGCAAAGTAAAATATAAATTTTTAGATTTACATCATTTACAAGTAATAGAAAGTAAAGCATTCGAATTTTTAAAAGTAGTAAAAAAAATTACTTCAAAAACGTCACCCATATACTACACACGTGTTGTAATCAAATTGCAGGTAAAAAGTAGCCTAAGTTACTGTAACATACCAACTTTATAAGGACTGAATAATACGACTTTGTTATTATTTTTATTATTTGTATATAACCAGGTGCTGCCACTATGTAGTCCAATCAGTCTACAGTCGCTCTCAGCGTTATGCTCTGACCTATATATAAATTCAAATTTTGCAAGGTACCCACTCTGTGAGGCCGCAATGATGCGAAAATCGTATTATTAATAGAATGATTTCCGTATAACCAGGCGCTGCAGGAGTCGTCGGTGTTCGCGGAGCGGCTGGAGGGCATGGTGCGCGCGCTGGCGGGCGCCGCCGACCAGCTGCAGCGCGCCGAGCCCGTCTCCGCGCACCCGCACAAGATACAGTACGCACTTCATACCTTGCGTCCTACCCTCATTGAAGACCGGCGTGAAACAGTAGCATGCTACTGTGTTTCGTTCCATAATTCATGCTGGTGCTGGTGGTAGCTGGTAGCACTTGCTAGGCGACCCACTAGCTCCATTATCGATGATGACAAATAAGAGCCTGTGGGAAGTTATAATAGGTGCGGCTGCAGGCTCGCACACACATACGACAAGAAATGTCTTTAAAATTAATCCGGCTCGAAGGACCAAATTATTACTTTCCTGGTTCTGAATGTTATTGTTACAACAACAATTTAGCAATTATAAGTACACTATATTCTCTATAAAAATGTTAGCGATTAACATGTGTTGACTGACGCTCCAATATAAAAAGTGGGTTCTTAAACTGTACTGTTTTTCTTTCCACAACTCCACATATTATAACATGTCGTTCTCGAGCCATCCGGCCATAAAAATACTGCATTATTTATCGTGTACGCACCAATAACACGTGACGCGTCGCGCAGGGACCAGATAGAGGAGAACAACGCGCTGATAGAGGACCTGGAGAAGCGCGAGGAGGCGTACCGCGCCGTGCAGCGCGCCGCCGCCGACGTCATGGGCAAGGCGCGCCCCGCCGACCCCGCCGTCCGGGACATACGCGCCAAGCTGGACAAGCTCAATAAGTATGTAATGCATCATCATCATCATCACCAGCCCATAAATGTTCCCACAATTTGGGTTGTCCTAGGTCCCTCCCTGAGGTTTTCAGCAGCCCACACAAGCTGCTTAGCTTCATGGAGGAGCTGGGATGGTTCCAGCTTTGACTGGCTACCCCCCTCCTTTTCTTTCACGCAAAATAGGCGCTTGAACTTGAAAACGAGCCCGTATTATTATTAAAAGTTCCCACTGCTGGGACACAGGCCTCTTATGAGGGTGAAGTGTGTAATGCATGGTTTTTTTTTTTCAAAACTAGCAGTCCGCCCCGGCCTCGCCCGTGGTGCATATGTAGCCTATAGCTTTCGTCGATAAATGGTCTATCTAACACTGAGAGAATTCTTCAAATCGGACCAGTAGTTCCTGAGATTAGTGCGTTCAAACAAACAAACTCTTCAGGTTTATAATAATAGTATAGATAGGCCAGCGCTTGACCAAGATCTCGCCGGATGGTGAGCTGAGGCGTGGGCTCACACTTCTCTTGAAGACCTCCAGATTGTATACGACGGGACTCCCCGTCGTTTTCCTGTCTGTCCTTATATACGTTTAAATCTTTAGAATGATTCATTAGGAAGGAGTATGATGAGGCAAGGCAAAGCCAAGGGTAAAAGCTAGTCATTGATATAAATAAAAAAATATGTTTATAAAATATAGTATAAATTTATAAAATTTGTATTAAATTTTTTGACGAATTGTGTACACTGTATTATTGGTAAGCAATATGAATTCTGCATCACCATAATCAAATCAAAAATAAAATATTATTTTAAAACTTGACCAATGAACGTATTGAAATTCTTAAGGCTATGGGACGAAGTGCAACGGTCGAGCACGAACCGCGGGCAGTCGCTGGACAGCGCGCTGGAGCTGGCCAAGCGCTTCTGGGAGCAGCTGGAGGCCGTGATGACGCAGCTGGGCGAGCTGGAGGACACGCTGGCCGCCGTGCCGCCGCCCGCCGCGCAGCCGCACCGCATCCAGCACCAGCAGCTGCAGCTGCAGGAGATCCGCCACGAGATCGACCACACCAAGCCGGAGGTGAGCCAACACCACCGGGATAGACCCTACATCTCAATATTAAATGAGAAATAGAAATCTAAAAGAATTCTACTTCTACTCCTAAAACTAGAGTTCTGGACATATATCAATAATTCTAGTTAAATCACGAGGCGTAAATTAAAAAAAAATCTTCCTCAAGTATAATGTCCCAAGTTATTTCTCTAGTCAGAAATAGTGCAAATGTACATTTACATTTGCTCCCAAGTCGAATAAAATGTATGTCGCCTTCCGCTTCCCACGATAACGCCGGTAATATAATCCAGGTGGAGAAAGTGCGCAAAACTGGGTCCACGCTGATGTCTATCTGCGGCGAGCCAGACAAGCCGGAGGTCAAGAAGCACATCGAGGACCTGGACACGGCGTGGGACAACATCACGGCGCTGTACGCGAGGCGGGAGGAGAACCTCATCGACGCCATGGAGAAGGCCATGGAGTTCCATGATACCTTGCAGGTGAGTTTCGGCTGGTTATAAGAAGTTTGCTGTAGGGTAATGAATTTGGGAAGTTTTGGGTAAAATTTTGGAAAAGTGTTTAGGGCCAAATTAGTAATTAGAACGGTAGTGGTATAACTTAAAAATTCAGATATTTTTTTTTAATGCTAATAAATTGCTTTAATTAAACCGAAGTGAACGTTCTAATAATTGTTCTAAAAAATAAATGATTCTATAACAATTGTTATAAAGAAGCCAATTGCGCTATAATCTCATAATATCATAGATCCTTTTTATAAGTTTGGTAATTATACCACCATCGTTTATGACAAACTAACTTGTAACATTCAAGTTTGAAACTTTTTATTATACATTAATGAGTTACAAGAAGCAATATAAATAAGGCATGGCATTGACTGAAATAAAACTCAAACATTTATTTATTCAATTAGATTTCTTACAGAAGCACTTATGAATGATCTGGTTTACTAAAAGAAAACTACCAATGCCCATTATAACTATCAATACACATTAAAATCTATAAGAATCCCAATACTAAAAACAAGTCTAGATATAAACTTTATATGGAAGAAGCATCATCGAATATTAAAATAACAGTCCCACGATACATTTTCCATAGAATCTCCAAGAATTCCTCGACACGGCTGAAGAGAAGTTCGCCAAAATGGGACCCCTGGGCTCCGACATCGACGCCGTGAAGCGACAAATCGCGCAACTTGCAGCCTTCAAGACCGAAGTCGACCCGCACATGGTGAAGGTTGAAGCTTTAAATAGGTAAGACGCTTTAAAATATTACGGTATAGAGTGATAGAGGTCTGAATAGTTTTTGAAAAGAATTCACGTATATTATATTAATTTAGTATATAAAGCAATTCAATAAAATACAGCTGAAACTTGTCACCTGATAGACTGATATATAAAATTCAACGGTTGCAATTTCAAGTACTGGCAGCTAATAACTTTAACTTTTCATACCCCGTTTGAGCAGTTCTTTACAGGACCACTTTAAGAGTATATTGTGCTATTTTTATATAATAGCATATTTTAGGTAACAGTTCGGTCCAAATGCAGAAATGTCTGTTTAAGATAATAAGTAAAGTGAACACTGCATTGTCTTCGAGTTAACATAACGGGTTTAAAACACGATTTATGTCAATTAGCAATATCAAAATAATCAATTCTATCACAATGAAGAAAATCGTGTTTTAAATCCGTTGTTTTATGATCCTCCGTTGTATATCCTCTAAGGTTATGGGTTAACCCATACTAATCGCACCGACCAATCCCAAAACAGAATAGATTATCCAGCGTATGTTTTAATAAGCCACTAATATAAAGTTTCTTTTCCCGTTCCACGAATCTGGCAATCACCAACAGGAGTCTGATGAGGCAAGGATGAATATCAGAATTATATCAAAAAAATGTTTGTGTGTCGCTTGTGTATTGTATTGTATGAGCCACTTTGTAGTTTGTTCCCGCGCGTATACGTTTGTATGTCCCCTGTTTTATTAAAGTTGTGATTCTGAGTCAACGAACACTATTTTATTATTATTTATTGTTTTCCACTGACATTCATTTGGGTCTTTTTCATCTGAAACTGTATAATATAACTTCTTGCTACTATTCTTGGGATAATTTGTTAAAAAAATCAACATTGCTTCATTTTTTTTTTATTGTATATAAGTAAAAATAAGTCATTGATAAATCAGAATCACAGCTGCTACCTACGTGCATGTAACTAACTAAACTTATTTATGTTTGCGTTATTGTATTTTCGTAGTTTTCAAAGCTACAGTAAAAGAAAGTAAAATAACATTTGAGTGGACGTCTATTTTAATTCTGCTTCGAAAAGTGTGGAACTGTAAACGTATGTCCAGCTCTTAATGTAATAAACCAGCTTATGTCTTGAGTAGTGTCCTTATTGTTTAGTTTTTAAGTTTTAACAACATAGAACATTATATCATATTTAAAAAAAAACGAAAAAGGAACGCTCTTAGAACACTGCATCAAAATAGAATTAAATAGTACCTTTAAAACAACTTATTATATTAACATATTCCATAAGTTAACACAACTTAATTAAAATTCCAATCTTTCTGAGGTTCTATATTCAAAACTGAAATCAAACATCGCATCCAACCAACAGACAAGCGGCGGAACTCACGGAGAGAACGTCATCAGAACAAGCGACTGCCATCAAGCAGCCGCTAACGGAAGTGAACGCGAGGTGGTCGGCGCTGCTCCGCGGGATGGTGGAGCGGCAGCAGCAGCTGGAGCGGGCTCTGCTGCGGCTGGGCCAGTTGCAGCACGCGCTGCGGGACACGCTGGCCTGGATCCAGCACACCAGCGACACGCTTGACACTTTGACACCGGTGAGCATCTTATCCTTCCTACTTATCATATAGATATACTCGATATCACACAAAATTTCATGACAATTGATCCAGCCATTTCGGAGGAGGAGTTAGTTATCACTAACATTGTGACGAGAATTTTGTAGGTATGTAGAGATTACGCGTCACATTGTTTGTCCGCGATGGACACAGATTTTAATCAAATCTTAAAAGTCTTAAGAGTCGTTCCAGGAAATTTTCTGTATTTGTACATGCGGCGGCTCGAAGGACTATTTGAAAGTATTCTAAAACTTAAAGCGTTCTATATAATTTGTCTAATGCTTTGTATCGTCAGGTTGCTGGAGACCCTCAAATACTGGAGGTGGAACTGGCCAAGTTGAAGGTAGTCGTGAACGACATCGCGGCGCACCAGGCCAGCGTGGACACTCTCAACGAAGCTGGTGCACACATAGTGCATCACGGTAAGTTCACAAATTTGTTTATAAGATAGATATAATAAAATATATTATTATTATCATATTAGATTTGCTCTATTTTAAAAATAAAAAATCAGTGTGTCAAAATTATCCTTTGTCATCCTATCAAGAAAATCAATAAATTGTTTTATTATTTTTTTAAATAATTCAGTTAAGAATAATATATTAATATTGATTTTTTTTACACAGGCACAGATGAAGCCGGTGAAACTGCAGAGAAACTCGCAACACTGAACAGGAAATGGCGCGAATTGCAGCAGAAGGCAAGAGACCGACAATCGGAACTCGAGGACGCTCTTAGAGAAGCACAGAGGTAAGTAAAAGGAGCTTTTCTTTTTATATTCATTCTCAAAGTATTTAAAAAGTTACATTTAATGCTGTAAAAATTAGATTTTTTATTTAGTTTTGACACACTAATAATAGACATTCTATTTACAAAACAAGTTTTCAACAAGTTAGTAGAAAATTAGTGCTAAAAAGCAGTAACACAAATAAAATCTGAGCTTTGTTTGTAATTTATTTATTCCTTTTTGCAAACAGCTTCAACGCAGAAATTGGCGATCTCCTCTCATGGCTGTCGGAAGTGGACAGCGTGGTGGTGGCATCCAAGCCGGTCGGCGGTCTGCCGGAGACTGCCACTGAACAACTTGAACGGTTTATGGTACGTTTTTGGAGGGTAGATGAAAAAAAAAATGGACGGCTTATTTATCTGTAATGGCGTGTCGTAATCGCTTGGTTTACTTCGTGAGAGTGGTATTAAGCGACTGTGATCTTTTAGGCATTCTACTCCTATCTTAAGATTAAAAAATTAGAAAATTATTACAAAATATAGTTTTTTGCTATTCGGTAATATACTTATGATGCCACAGTTTCTGGGATATTCTGTTTTTTTTTATTATTCCTTTATCATCTTATTCTATCATCGAATAAAACTAAACTTATTGATATTTTGTAGAAATTGTTATTCAACATTATTTATGCTTTTTAATAGGAGGTATACAACGAGATAGAGGCGAACCGGCCGAAGGTGGAGGCTGTGCTGCAGCAGGGCCAGGAGTACATCAAGAGGCAGGAGAAGCCGAACCCCACGTCGCAATTGCACCTCAATCTTAAGAACTTGAAATCGAGATGGGATAACGTCACGTCTAGGTACTTTATTGTCGAGTTAAATGTTAACAGAGTCTATTTAAATAATATAAAAAGTTTATTTCAAAAAGTTGATTGAACAATGTTTTCTGAAACTAGTTATTATAAGAAATTCTAGATCATAATATTAGTAGTTATTTCTTCGAACTAATAATAAGATCAGGTCGAGAAAAACTTATTATTTACTTTACCCCATATAATATTTTGTTTTATTAATAAACAGAGCATCAGACAAGAAGATAAAGCTGGAGATAGCGCTGAAGGAAGCGACGGAGTTCCACGATGCGCTGCAATCGTTTGTCGACTGGCTCACTTCCGCCGAGAAGACGCTGACTTCCGCCAAACCCGTGTCCAGGGTTATGGAGACTTTGTTGTGTAAGTTATTATTTTATTGCCGTAAGATTAATTTTCCTTAGCTGGCAAATAAAGAGACAATTAGTTGATTTGTCGATTGGTTGTGTCCATTTTGGGTCTTTGAGTCCATTGTGTTAGTTTTAAGACATTTAGAATTGGTTATTCTATTTTAATTAAATAATTAATTAAGCAAGCAAAATATTTGTAAAAAAATACAACAAACAATTTGTTTATTCACAAAAAACGGAATTTGATTAATACATTGCAAAATTTCAGGTAATAGTAAGATGAGCACTTGATTTTATTTTTAGCTTTTTTTGTCCAAAATAATATTCTAACTTGACAATACTCTTCCAGCCCAAGTGGAAGAGCACAAAGCCTTCCAAAAGGAAGTGTCCACACACCGCGAGACCATGCTGCAGTTGGACAAGAAGGGCACCCACCTGAAGTACTTCAGCCAGAAGCAGGACGTGATACTGATCAAGAACCTGCTGGTGTCTGTGCAGCACCGCTGGGAGAGGGTGGTAGCGAGGGCCGCAGAGAGGACCCGGGCCCTCGACCATGGGCTGAAGGAGGCGAAGGAGTTCGCGGATATGTGGTGAGTTTGATAGGATATATAGTATGGATGTCCCTAAAAATATATAAAATATAGTCTACTAGCATTTCGCCCGCGTAGTCAAATAAAAAAATTAAAGTTGGTCCAGTTCTTACAATTAAATTTATAGTTGAAAATAAAAAAAAAAGTTATTATATATGCATTTCTTCCAGGAACAACTTAATGAACTGGTTGAACGACACCGAACAACAGCTCGACCAATTGAACTCTGAAGCGAACGTTAACGACCCAGAGAAGATCAAACAGAGGTGTGTATATATTGTATATTGCATATATAAATTGTGTGTGAAAAATGTGTCATTGTGGGCATTGATGAGAAAAGTTATTAATTTGAAGTAAATATTAATAATAAAAGAGATAGAGAGACACTGTGAAAAATTCTTGTGTGACCGAAATATATTAAAAAAAAAAGTGTATTTTAAACAATAATAATTAGGCAATATGCACATATTCACGTTTAATAATATCACTGTTTACAACAAGAAGGTCTATTGTGTAATTGTGTCGATATTAGCAATAAATTAGAGTAGAAATCCTTATTTCTACTCTAATTCTCTCTAATCTCACTACACCTTTATCTTAAAAGTAGTAAAAGACAACTGCATTATCTTACAGTGAAATCATGTCCAATTCATATTTAAGTTTAATTGCAATTCCTGCTTCTGCCAACATTGAAAAATGATGACAAACGGAACATAAATAAATTTGCCAACAGACTGACGAAACACCGCGAGTTCCAAAAGTCGCTGGCGTCCAAGCAGCCCGCGTACGACCAGACCAGCAAGGCCGGCAAGGCGCTGAAGGACCGCGCGCCCAAGGGCGACGAGCCGGCGCTGCGCGACATGCTCGCCGACCTCAAGGCCAAGTGGACCAGCGTTTGCTCCAAGGCCGTTGACAGGTGGGTTGGACTGGCCATATGGTAGCGCGGTTTTACGTGCTGTTTTTAAATATGAAAAGTCGTATGATAATAATAGTATGCAGAGATAATCTAAAATCTATGCTAATTTTAAAAAGTGAAGAATTTGTTTGAATGCTCTAATCTCAGGAACTACTGGTCCGATTTGAAAGATGCTCTCAGTATTAGATAGACCATTTATTGAGGAAGGTAGGAAGACCAATAATTGATGCTCCACTCATCAATGTTTTAAAATCGAGGGATTTTTCTTCATTTGAAAGCTTCCCCTGCGTGCGCTGCGAGTTAGCGTTATTCCAAAGCAACTATTCCACACGGAAGAAGACGCAGGTGGAAGCTAGTGTACATGTAAACCTTTATTTTGAATCACTCTATCTTAAAAAAAACCCGCCATCAAAATCGGTTGCATAATTTTAAAGACCTAAGCATACAGACATTTCGACGGCGAAAAACGACTTTGTTTTATACTATACAGTGATCTTCATAGTTTCTTGCCGACTCTTCTCTTTAGAAACTGCTTTCCGAACCGGTGGTAAATGTTTAAACTTGTTTTATGTCAAAAGTGCTTCTTCAATATGGCTAATTAATAAACAAATGTTCGACAATGATTTGCTACTAACCGGTGCTACAGACAACGGCGGCTGGAGGAAGCGCTGCTGTACTCCGGGCAGTTCAAGGACGCGATGTCGGCGCTGCTGGAGTGGCTCGGGCGGCAGCGCGCGCGCCTCGCCGCCGACGCGCCGCTGCACGGCGACCTCGACACCGTCATGGCGCTCATCGAGCAGCACAAGGTGTGCGAGGGGGGCGGGCGCGGGGGCGGGGGCGGGGGCGCGAGCGGGGGCGGGGGCGGGTCCGCGAGGACTTGGGGTAGGGCGGAGGGTGCAGGGACTTGAGGAGGGGGGATTGGTGTATATTGCCATTTTCAGGAGTATAGCCGTTTTTAGTGTATTAGGCTTGGATACTATGATGGCACAGATCGAGCGTAAGGTGTAGGCACTGGGTTATGGGACATTTCTAGTCCTTGTATCGTAATTAACATTTATTGACACACACTTCTGACGAATAAATATTCCTTTCAGTTTATTGAGGTGAAAAACTAAAATATATAGATATATGTTTTGGTTTATGCAAATATAAGTAATGATAACAGAATTGTCTCCACATCAGCATAAATTTCAGAAAAATGTTAGTATGTTCTGACCGTTACCTTATGAAATACAAGAAAAATACTAAAAGTTCTAAACCCACTACAAGAACAGTTTTAAATGTCTAAATTATTTGCAGCAATTCGAGGAAGACCTCCACTCGCGCGAACAACAAATGCAGTCCGTTATGAAGACTGGAAAAGATCTAGAAGCGACGGTGAGTTCATCAAATCCAACATCAATTTAAACATTCAATTTATGCAACTACCCTTCAGAAACGTTTTTGAATCTATAGAGAGGACCCAGCAAGAAACTCTTGCTTGCCCTTTTCATGTTAATTTGACATTTTTCGTTTATATAGTCACTAATATTACATACATCGATTTTATTTATAAAATCCAAAATGTTTTTCAGAAAACTAACCTTTCAGTAAGAAGTTATCGTTATAAATAAACAAACTGCAAAAATACCTTTTTCAATAGGTTCAAAACTGTAAGTCATTTTGACGCTGGTTTGATGCCTCATGCGAGACTTATATTCCTGTAGTGTGAACAAATGTTGACTAACGATGATGATGATGATGATGATGATGATGGTGATGATTGTCCGATTGAATTGTTCATTTAGTTATTAAAGCATCATACAAGCAAGGCGTATTTATCTTTATAAAAATAAGTGAACCTTAGTGATGATGATTGATGATGATGATGATGATGATTATGATGATGATTATGATGATGATGATCTATATTTAATTCGTATACAGGTACCAGCCGAAGACGCTTTAAGCATCAAACAACAGTGCAGCGAACTGAAGCAAGCGTGGGACAATGTGCTCACGCTCAGCGAGAGGAAAGCGCAGAAGTTGGAAACTGCTCTTAAAGAGGTAACACTCTTACCGACTCTTATCATCTCTTCTTAATGTTTTTTGAGAGAAGTTTCCTTTGAACGAACCATAATTTATTTTTTTTTACATTAGACACAAACTGTTTTAAACGATGACGATAGATTTTTATTTAATGTTTCCATTGAGGGCGGATAAATCTTTTTATTAAAAATTAGTCAAATCACTACATATATGAAAATACCTCTCAATAAAACAATGCAATAATCAGTGTATTAGCTATAATAAAATCTGTTCACACTATAATCTCAATATCGACTTATGTACTAAATGAATAATCAAATATCAATCGACACCTGTTCTAAAAAAAGTATCCTCTTCCAGGCGGAGCGGCTCCACAAATCGGTGAATATGCTGCTGGAGTGGCTCTCGGACGCTGAGACCAAGCTTCGATTCTCGGGCCAGCTGCCCGAAGGGGAACAGGAGACGCAGCAGCAGATGAGGGAGCACGAGAAGTTCGTGAAGGAGCTGGACGAGAAGAAGAGGGACAAGGACGACACGATATCGCTCGCCCACTCTATACTGGGGAAGGCGCACCCGGACGCCGTGACGGTCATCAAACACTGGATCACGATCATACAGAGCAGATGGGATGAGGTTTGTCGTCGTTTATTTCTTTTTAACTTAATTTAATACTTGTTATATAATTAAGATTCATCAAAATCGGTTCACCCAGTCGTATGTTCTGAGGTGACAAACGCGAAAATAACTAGTCTAGCTCCATTACTTTCCCACACTGGAATTAGTACTGCTATAACACGTCATAGCACGATTTCTAAATATTTATCTGTTAATTAAAATAAAATTTTAATTAACAGATAAATATTTATTAAATTTGTAGTGTCTACATTTAAATTCATTTTGTGAATGTTTTTTAATTTATTATTATCATCGATGTAAATGCAAACGAGAAGATATCATTGCCATAATATAATGTAACCTTGGGCAGATAGAGCTTACAGGAAGATTAAATGATTTGCAATCGATTTTACAGATTATATTTATCAAAACGTATCTTATCCGTTGTAATTTCCTTGCCCTATTACGAAATTTAGTTGATACGCGACAGTGGCATAAATGCCACAGTATTTATTTGTTTTTTTGTTTGATAATATAATAAAAAATGGATGGGAATAAACCGCGAACACTCATGGTGTCAGTGTTGCCAGTGATAAGGATTTTTAGTAAAGTTACGGCCGGTCAGGTCTGTTGTTTTTGAATATAAATGTTACTTTTACTTCTAGTATTGTTTTTTTTTTGTTATTATAAAAATGGGGTTTACAATACTTACAAATTACTGAAATAGTTAAGCTATTTTTCTTGCTTTTTATAAGAAATGTGACAAAAACGTCTAAGGCGGTAATCCGCCTTAGACATTTTAGGCTTAGGCTATTAAGCCTACAGTAAAAAAGGCAGATGTCAAGCCCACCTCACGCTTTTTTTGTAACCTTTTAAATTTTCAAACACTACTCTGTTCATTGTAATAAAGAATTGTATTCAAATAGTAATTCCAATTGTATTTCGAAATTTGAATCTGAATTTAAATTATATTTTTAAATTTGTATCTACATTCGAAATTTGAATTGACCATTCGCGTGCAGGTTTGGCAATGGGCCATGCAACGCGGCGGCAAGCTGGAGACGCACATGCAGAGTCTGAAGGACCTCGACCTGGTGCTCGAGGAGCTGCTGCAGTGGCTCAGCGGCTTGGAGACTACGCTCATAAGTATGTGGAAAGACAAAATTCTTTTTTTTTGTTTCTTTTTTTACTATGTTAGGTTGGATTTGGTAATTATGATATGAATATGAAGATATGACCAAAAAAAGACGTGGAATGTTCTTACTTTAACGATTGTAATTTCAGTTACTTTTTTCTTATTTACAAATTAAATGAAGAAGTATGATGATTGTCGCTTTTATGAATATTTCGTTGTTTCACTTCAGAAATGTAGTCTAATTTCCACAAAATCGAAGCTAGCCAGCCTAGCGTGCAACCAAGCTTTTTAATTCTATAGTTTTTTTAATATACCCATCGTTTTTCGTTCAGCCCTCGAAGCGGAACCCCTGCCGGAATCCATAGAAGTGCTCGAGGGACTGATAGAAGACCACAAGGATCTGATGGAGCACACGCAGAAGAGACAGAACGAGGTGGACCGGGTGTGCAAGGCGTACCAGGTGAGGGGGCTAGATTAGGTTAAGGACCAAGTTGGGAGTTTAAAGACTATGGAGTTAGTCAAATAATATGAATGACTCATTTATAATTGTTTCTGTTGCAAGTTATATGGTTAAAAGCTGTTAATTCGAATACTTTGGACGATCTATGTATGTATGTTTGTAACTCTCACGCGAAAACCTCGCTGAGCTATATAAACAGTCGCTTTTGTCCGTGGGTGAATAAATAGATGTAAGCCAAACTGTTTTCACGAACTGCTCGATTTTTTTACAGATAAGAGCAAATTTTAAATGAAACATTAAGTTCAAATAAATACAAAATAGCTGTGTCAGTAAAAATAAAAATAAAAAATTATGACATTTTATGCTTTTTTATTTCATCAGGTCAAGAGTCAAAGCGTAGGCCGTGAGTCGACCCCGCGCAAGGTGTCCGCGAAGAGCGCGACAAAGGCAACGCCGGGGTATGTGACTAGTGTTTCGCGTGATTGGCTTCTTATGTCGTATTGTTATTGCTCAGATCGTTTGTATGGGGGAAATATATATATTTTTTTACTATTGAGGACCAGTGGGGTTTCAAGGTCCTGAAGAGAATATAATTAATTGACGGTAGAACAATTTTTCGCCTTAATTGTGAAGGTTGATATCGCCTTAATTATGAATTTATTCAAATTAAAGTCTATTATTGTGTGAAGTGCATTATGAAATTTTAGTGTGGAATCAAGCATTCTTAGACACGAATTGGGCCTGCTCGAATGCTCATGGTCGGTGATTGCTTACCATCAGGCGAACCACCAGATCTGTTGCCCGCTTATGGCATAAAAAAGACGTATAAAGGTTTCACATTAAAGAAAATCTATATATTATGTATGTATGTTATTACAATAGTATATTTCCTTAATACAATGATCTTGAAGCAATGTTCACATTTCACATTAAACAGTTATGTGTTTATCTTATAATTTCTTAATTTATTTTGTCTGTGTGTGTGTCTCACATTTTGCTTTCGTACAATATCACTTCATACCATCTGTCACGTGTTCTCACATCGTTTTGTCTCTTTCACTCGCTCGCCGCCATCTTGTGACGTCATTGCATGGTGACCAATAGGCGTGGATCGCAGCACGACTTGAATAGAGATAGGTCAATGTCACCCGACTATTATGGCAGTAGGCGTTATAGGTGTGTATTTTTTTTTTTTGGTTTATTTTTAGTATATTTTTTCATTTATTTCATGTTTTTCTTTTCATTAATTTCTCGTCAACTAATTAAATTGTTTAATATTTCGGTCTGTTTAAAAAAATACTCTTTTTTGTTGTGATTTTTGTCTTATTAGATTTTGTTTTGAAATGGTCCGAAGTATATAATTTATTTTTAATTTGAATTTTAAATGTTTAACCCTTTACTATTAATAATATTAATAAAGGAGCTTATAAAAATCTATGTAAAAAAAATACTTGGGTAGAGAATGCTTGGGAAATTACAACAACAAGTATTATCGTTTATTTTATATATACATTTTTTTAATATTACAAATAAGAATATAATTTACGAATTGACCAATGGCAATCTTTCTCTACCCACCGTACAATCACTGAACTAGCTTCATCTCGCTCTAACATATTGTAAATGTGGCTTTCTGTCTCATCTATGTCACGCTTGGCCGGCGCAGGTCCAGGATTCACATACGAAATAGGAGAGGAAGGTTTGACGTGGTTTTATTTTAGGATTGATTTTAGATTTGAGTTTTGCCCGCGGGAATTACTTCAAAGCATTATTTTAATGTGTCATTGATTTAAGAAAAAAAACTCCTATTCTTTATATAGACGAATTGTTCACAAACAGGTGTTAATTTAAAGGATTTAAGTAGAATATTTGCATTGCAATTTTGATGATAACACTTAAATTGGATAAATTATCAATTTAATCTACAACATTATCTTTGAATGGTCATTATTTTAGATTAATAATGAATTTGGAACTCAATTTTCAATGTTTTTTTTTTTTTTTTGCAAAATGCATTTGAAGTGATTTCCTAGCTAGATATTTTTGTGTGTCGCAGCTTAATTAGACAATAGAGGAATTTTTATGCTTTTAATATGGTAGTTAAAGTAGCTAGATTAGTAGTCGTGGATATATAAAAAGTGTGCCCGGTTTTTTTTTTTTAAGTATATATCAAATTGTTCCTCTTTGATCGTTTTAATCATATCATAGCATGGGATGGTTGGAAGGGTATTTGAAATAAATAAAGTGGTATGGTTTTATTGCTTGCATGATGTAGCATCGTTAATATATATAGTAAAAGTATTTGGACGACTTCATTTAAAAATTATAATCCAAAAAATTATACAGTAAAAAGTTATCTTGCATGATGTGAAAAAAAAAACAATTTTTTAATATTCATAAAAATTTTCTGAACTTACAACACCGCTTAAGGATAACTCTGTAGCAGCTGTCGACTAACAAATAATGGGTTTGTACTTATTTAATTACACTCTGCAAAGTGCACCGGAAGTTGGCTTAACGTTATCGGTATTACCAGATAGTGTATTTCCGGTATCGCAGGTTCATTGTACCTTTTTAAACCTTATTGCTATATAGGGTCTTAAAGCTTATTAGATTGAATAATGTATATACTTTTGTTATAACTGTTTTTTTTTTGTTTTGAGCGATTACAAGACTAAGGCGACTTTATTGTGTATATTAAAATATTTCCAATTTGGAGTAGGTGCATCCCATTTTTTTTTTAATAAGTAAGAATTGAAACATTCCGTTATGATTGAAGAACTAAATATAATACAATCGAATATAGTACAGCGCATTTGCAAAAAAAATCCCGAAAATTAATCTTAAGCCAACTCCCAACTAACCACATAACTCCAACGAGCTAAGCACAACACTAACTGCGAGATTGGCTATGGGTTTGTATTATCTGTGCGTTTTTTTGATAAACTGTGTTGCTTTAGTCGCGTGAGCCCCGGCAGAGATTCGCCGGATCGCATCCTGCCGCACTACGGGCCGCGGTTCCCGCCGAAGGGAAGGTAAGGAACAACCATAGATAGGTAGAGTTGGGTGTCAAAAAAAAATCAGACGAAAATCTAGACGACGCAAGTATTGCCAATGACTATAATCGAATAGGTCCTTTTTACGTTCTAAATGACTGGTACTTAAAACATGTTTTTACTTGCATAGATTAAAAATGATCTACAAAGAAAATGAATTCAAAAATAAGCTGGGCATTATCCATCCACATTGTGTGTTTACATACGTTCATTTTATTCAATCTGTGGGTACATACATTCTTTCATTATAATACTCGACGACATCCATTGACATTCCGAGAGGGGTGAAGTGACTCATAGAAATGAAGGGTGCTTTATTTTAATGCTATCTTGTGGGAGGCTTTGAAAGTAGCGTAGAGTTAATTTAAATAAATGTCTCTGCTTCCATGATGAGTTTTTGAATGGGACGTATGCATGTTTTTGTTTGCTTATGATGTTTTGTGTATTGTTTTAATGCGAAATAGTTTTTAGTATAACAAGAGTGAATTTAGCTTTCACCCATAACTGTTTCTTCTTTATGTGGTTTTATGTACAACTTTACCGTCTTTGTAAGTTATTTAATTTATTTATTTTTTTGTTATTATTAAGTATATTACAAATTGAAATTAATACTATTCGATACGTTACAAAACTACAGTTATTTATTTAAGGAAAAAATACTTTTTATTTGGATTTTTTTTTTATTTTCGCAAAGTTCCATTTACTCGTGGATAGTTTTCACGATCCATCCCAGAAAAATGATCGTATCACATCATACTTAAAGTAGCTAGCTAATTATAATGAAAAATTCGAGTCCTTTTTTTAAACCCCCCTGTCTTTGAAAATTAAATTGTACCCTCGAAGTGCAATAAGAAAATCAACTATTTTATTACCGAATGAATTATATGGATATTATCGTATCCTCAGAAGTTCAAAAGAAAATCAACGGTCTTAATATCAATAAATATATGCGGCTATTTTTACAAGCTAATCGTAAAATCCGGTACTTAGCGCTGGCGCCGAGCCGGAGTTCAGGTCGACGCGCGTGAAGCAGCTGTGGGACCGCTGGCGGCACGTGTGGTTGCTCGCGTGGGAGCGCCAGCGCCGCCTGCACGAGCGGCTGGCGCACCTGCGCGAGCTGCGCCGCGTCTCCAACTTCAGCTGGGACGACTGGCGGAAGCGGGTGAGTGGGGATGGAAAGAAATTAATTCAGTTGTCCAATAAGTTGTTATATATTAATTTCTTAGTTCATAAAAACAGTGCTTACGCTACAGAGGTTGTGTGTTTTTTTATGGATTGCTATTGAAATTACTTAAAAGAAAATAATTAATAATTCAAGTGTAAATATTCCCTCGATTCCGTCACTGAAAGCGTCTCGATATAATGTCCATGTAAAGAAAGTATTCATTAAAATCAGCACCTTAATTCGTGACGGTAGTGTTCAGAGTCTATTGTATAGAGAAGAAGTGAGAAGGAGTTAGGGTAGGAAGGTTTATGGAGTAAAAGACAAGCGAATATTCATTGATTTCTATGTGGCACATTTTTTTTTTATTTTTTTATTGTGGGATAGGGAAGCGCTTGACTACCATCTCGCCTGCTGGTAAGCGTAGATGTAGTCTAAGATGGAGCGCGCTTCCCTAGGAGGTACCTGTTCACTCTACTTTTGAAGATCCTCAGATTATACTAACACAGATTACTATTTATTATATTAGATAACATTACTCAACTTTGCCATATTTATCGCCATACAGTTCCTCAAGTTCATGAACCACAAGAAGTCCCGTCTCACGGACCTGTTCCGCAAGATGGACAAGGACAACAATGGCTTTATACCAAGGAACGAGTTCATCGACGGCATCATCAACACCAGTGAGTATTTCGCTTTACATTACCTGTTATGTGTGGATGTACGCTCGGTTTCAAGCGAGTGTAGTGGTTTGGAAGAGAAATGTATGTGGTATTTAGTGTAAATTGTGGGCAATTTGGGTGTTATTTTAGGGAATCACCTAATTTCTTTTATGTTGTATTTTTTATTTGAACTAACACGAGAACATATGAGATAGGAAAATGTTTATTCTTGTTCCACTCATAGAATTCAATGAAATTATAATATTGAGAATGAATCTTTTAAAATTTTTACAAATTTTAATAGATAGCAGCAAATTTCCAGTTTCAATGTGTGTTTGTTTCTTTAAATTCCCATTGAAAACTGAACGTGGACTAAAAATATTATTTTGTTGCAGAATTCGACACGTCGCGTCTAGAAATGGGCGCGGTGGCGGACCTGTTCGACAGAAACGGCTCTGGGCTGATCGACTGGGAGGAATTCATCGCCGCGCTAAGACCTGATTGGGTGAGGATATGGATATCTTATCAAAAGACTACTTGTTTAAACAAAAAAGCTTTAAATTCAACTAAAGCAAATTAACCTGAGTCCCCTCTTGAGACACCAGCTATCAAATAAAAAAGGACCATTACAATCAGTTGAGCCTAAAACAAACAAAACCAAGTGCAATGGGTTGAAAAGACGATATAATTGTTTTCCAAACTATAAGAGTATGAAAAAGAAACTGGTACAATAAAAATGTACCGTCTAATAGGTTTATAGCCTTCACCAATTAAATAGCTAAAGACTTAATTGACTAAATTATTCAATTTAAAGGTATTTCTATTCCAATTTATGGTTTAGATATAAAAAAAAAATCAATAATAATCATTTGAACAAGAGGAAATATAATGGAAACAACTTTTTGAATTGCATATCAGTTGATAATGAAGAACAAAATTATGTATACAAATAATTTTGTGATTAATAAATGAAAAAAGGTTTAGTGAATTAAAAGTATTGTTTTGATTTTTTTTCGGGTCTTTATATATATATTTTTTTTTCCATAGGTGGAACGTCGCGGCCCACCGACGGACGCTGACAAGATCCACGACGAGGTGAAGCGGCTGGTGATGCTGTGCACCTGTCGGCAGAAGTTCAGGGTCTTCCAGGTTGGGGAAGGGAAGTATAGGGTGAGTGGATGATGTGGAAATACATTGTATTAAATGTATATTGTAGAGTTAATGTGTATATACTGAAGCAAACGTAACAGTTTGCTGTTCAAATTGGTTAATTGCACAGTTTTATCAATCTTATGTTGATTTATTATCAAGATATTCTAAAACTGAATTACCTATTATGTCATTATTTCATCAATCATCATACACCTATATCCGGTCGTTCAACATTAACTGTTTCTTGTGTACACTCATATTAAAAGTAAACCAAAAAAACCCGCCAACAGTTCGGCGACTCGCAAAAGCTGCGGCTCGTGCGCATCCTGCGCTCCACGGTGATGGTGCGCGTGGGCGGCGGCTGGGTCGCGCTCGACGAGTTCCTCGTCAAGAACGACCCGTGCAGAGGTACGTGGCGGCGTGTGCGCGCTCTGTGCGCTGTGTGCTCTGTGGCGAACCTGTGCCTGTATGTCAGAGTAAATAAAATAAAAAATGACAATTGCCCTGTCAAATTGGAAATGTCAAATTTGAATTTGGAATGTCAACGTTCGAATGTGGTTTTATTGCTTTTATATACGCATTTGAGTTTGATTCTTTGAAACATAAATTATTCAAATTAATTGTTTTATAAGTACACAAAAAAGACAGTTATAATTGAGCCACTTGATACTATTTCATTGCAAAGTGAATAAATTGTTTGGCAAAAAATATTCCAACAAAATTTCACAGTAAACTTAATTCGAAATTTACTCAGACATTATGGCACAGCCTCGGACATTATAAAATCAATATTTGCTTACTATTACTAATAGTAAATACCCCAAAATTGTTCTTAAACATATAATATTATTTACAGTGTAAAATATTTTGATTCTATACTGACTTTACTGTAAGGTTAATTAAAAAAAAACACAACGTTATAAACATTAATAAAATTAAAGTAAGCAAATATTATCCACCTGTATATTAAAGTGTCCGTTGGATTCAGACTAAGTTACTTTCCGAAATAACAAATATAAATTATAGAAATACATAAAAGAACAATTTCTGAATCCAACCATATATAATTTACTTGCGTTCACAAAAGGAATATGTTATATATACTATAACTAAGTTCACATTTACGGTGTGTTTGTTTTGTCGAGTTAGGTAGTGTAGGTGGACTGGATATTCTAGTGAACGCAGGTAATGACGTAATCTTGGATAATTCGAGATGGTTCTTGCATTCTCTAGAACAGAAATAGCTTACCAGTTCCCTTACAAATATAAAGCAAAAGTTTATTTCTTGCAAGAAATCCTGTATTGATATATAAATTTATTATAATTTTAATTATGTATATTTAGCCAATGGATATCGAATGCAAGATCATAAAGTCATGTTTTTGAACGAATCTTTTAATCGTGAATTATATATTTTTACTAATATTCATCTGGATTTAACACTTAAACGGGATTTAATGATATTTTTAATAAAGATAATATTCCTATTAAAAACATGGCTTGGGTTTTATCCTATTATAAAGTTAGCGTAAGAATTTTTGAAAACAATTTGAGTTTATTATTTACCTATTGAATGATGACGAAATTAAAAAAAAAAAATCTAGATAGATATTTTTGGTAGCCTTTAAAATTTAAATTCTAATTGTTTTCTGAATATAATCTTAAAAATGTTATATTGTTGACTTTCTAATGTATGCATAATTTAGTTAATAGCAGCATTGAAAGTCAATTGGTGAGTTAAGTATGGTATAAGAATTCAAAGTGTCAATCCTAAAGCGAAAATGTGTGTTGTGTTAACCCTTTAACAATAGTCAAACGTCCATTAACAGGTTTGACGGGCAATTAGGCTCTCTTAGGTAAAATTAATCGATTAAAAATACTATTGAAAACTAACCTACGCTAATTATTAAATAAAGCAACATAACAAAAATTAAAAGTCCAAAATAAAAAGTCTCGATAAACTTTCGAAATATTTATTCGCTAATCACATACAAAAAAATACACTACAGTTAAATATCGTTATGATACTGGCAACACGAATTAAATACATAATGTAAATGCGTTATAAAAAATTCATGGAAAATATCACAGAAAAATTAATGGCAAACAAATTTAGGAATTCATACAAGCTTGAAAAAGATCAAGGTCCTATACCTGATTTAAGAATGTCGAGTGACTCAGATTTACCTGAGCGAATTTTTATGACGTTTTAAATAAAATAAAGCTTACATCTAAATCTATATCCAACAAGGTTATGTTTACTTAGTACTCCTATACATGGAGTTGTAAAGTTATTTATTTGAGTTGATTGCGTAATACTGATTTTGAACTACAAAGCTAAAGAATGAGATTCTTAAGTACGAGTTTAGTCTACAGTAGGCTTAGCGATAAACGAAGTTAGGGAGGATATCTCACTGCGCTCGCTCGGAATAGGGTTAAATTCGATTTCCTCGCTCAAGTTCTGAGTGTCTGATGTGGTATCGCTCTCAGGCCAACGTTTGTGGCTTGGCGCGTACAGTACCAACAGTGCGAATATATAAATGTTCCACATTCCATACACTCCGGTGAAAAATGCAGATGTATACTCCAATTCAATGTTCTCATCCCACTTCCATTGTCCCTCCGCAACTTGTCCAAGAATAAAGCCAATCACAGTCATAGCGGCGCATATCATGGTCGCCAACATTAAGAATTTGAAACGATATATTATCCCTTCATAGTGTAAGCGACGTACTGAACTCATGGCCAGCAGGGACTCGCGCTTGTGACATATATTTACAAACACTTGCCATATCATAAAGCTTAAGAACATGAAATATATCCCGGTCGAAATGCCCGCTAGAATTATAAATGAAAGGGCAAGATTTGTTCCCAGATCTGTGACCCAGATGGAGTAAAACGGGTTTCGCAGTTGTATACCTCTCTCGCACATATCAAATACAAATAGCGATACACATCCCAAGAGAACAGCGCTTAGATGTCGCCAATATTTCCTTAAAGTGTTCTTAGTTTTCGCCTCTTGAATCAACATGTGCTCCCCGGCAAACACGAGCCAGAAGGAAAATAAACTAGCGTAGAAGAAACCCTGTCTGACATCACTCAGTAACAACATAAACGGTAGATCGAAATGAAGTGTTAAATACTCAATTGGCATGTCTAATATACACATAGCTATTCCCAGAGCGAATAACATTTCTTCTAATAGCACAGGCTTCCGTTGCAGCATATGAATCCTCCTCCAGAACCAAACCAATATACCAATGATACATGGAAAGAATACTGTTTTCAAAGACAACCAAACTTTTGTGAATCCTCCATTTTGATTGATCACCGTGACCCACATGTCTTGTATATGTCCAATGTGCGCATTCATGTCCTTTGTATCAACTGGAAGTCTAATATTTAATAAATAATAGTCGTGATACAGTGAACCGAGTTCAAACAAAGGCATAGCTGTGCAATTGTACAAATATTCCTCGCTTTTTATTTCAATATCGCAGTCTAGATTTCTTTTTTCAACAGAGAGCGTATATAATTTCCATGCATCGTCGGGATCGCCTTTGTTTCTATACGCGAGCCGTGCATCGATCGTCACAGTACTATGCGGTTTAATTTCCATCTGTGAATGATATTTAATGTCCATTTGAAGCACTCCAATCAAGTTTTGCTGCCACCTAGAGTAGTCAAAAGTCTTCCCTTCACGGGGAATCGGCATTTGGAAAGCGAAAACAATGTCCGATTCTGACAGGTCGTGGTGTAAATCGGCAAGGTTAACGGTCTCGCATTGACCCTTGCCGCGGTTGTAAAACCACTTTGTCGTGTCATTTTTCTCTTTTGTCGTGTCTCTACAAACAGTTCCTAAGATAGTTTGCGCGTTTGCCGGCATGGGTGCGACCAAACCACCTATCAAAAAACATACCACTTGACAAAGCAATAAAAACGATATAAGGACTGCCAATTTGCGACCGCTTAGATTTTCAAGCACTGTTCCTGTCATTTTTGCTTTCACATTTATAAAATTGCAAGCAGGTCTTATTAACTTTGAGACATTAAAATGTTTTTTATAAAATATTGTCGAGACCGACGCGTACAGAACAACGCGACCGTCGAAGCGATGCTTTACTGAAGTGACATGCGCAATTGCGTTGTTGCCAGTATCAAACCGAACCAAAAAAGTTAGTAACGATACCGATAACGATATGGTCGAATATCGTTATCATAAACTTATGTTATGAAATTTTATCACACTCCCGTACACTATTAATCATTTTTATTTGCAAACACTGCATTACTCACACAAAACATTCCCAAAACCAAGCTAGAATTAGAAAATTTTCGGCTAAGTTATCGTAATTTTTTCGTATTTGATGTTGCTACTAATTTACTAATTTGTATTTGCTTTGCCCATTCCACTCCCAAAATTCCTATTTTTTATATTATTTTATTGCGTTATTCCTTCTTTAAACCAAAACGTGAATAGTATCATTAGTGCTACCGCTGCCTGATCCGAGTAAACCGGAACAGCATGAAGCTTGCTGCCCGCTCGGTAAGAAGTGAGGCTTGCTTCGAGAACCTTGTTGTAATACATTATGTTTTGATTTTAATCTTATATTTAAGAATTATTTTTATATGAAACAAGGTCCTACGAGGCGAGTCGTATGCGTTGGTGTCGCTTTATATATTATGTTTGCAATGGACGTGTATTATATTTTGCTATTAAATATTTTTCATTATTTAAATTTTACTGGTACTGCTAGAATTCAATTTATTATAATTAGAGTGATTCTTATTATGTATAAATACAGATGGTATTTCATTTGGAATGTAAAATCAAACGATCATTTAAAAGTTTTGCTTCGTATATTCTGTAATTATGCATGTTTTGAATTTAATTTGCCATTAAAATATATCACTTGGTAGATACTAATATAATAAAATGGAAATCAACTGCAAGATTATGTACATATTACAATATTACATGGAAAAACTGATAAGTAGATATTTTTTTGTGCTTATGATAACAATGAAATGTAATGACATTTTTCAATCAAGTTTTTATTTTATTGATCAGGGTTATATTATATTATTATGTTTAAAGTTTCAATCGATTATAACTTGCTGTTGGTTTACAATGAATGGATATGATTTGGTGTGAGAATACTAATTGTATTTTACTGTTCCTATTCCTAATTGCACTTTTTTTACAAACGTGATTATGATTTGATTTTATTTCATTTTTTTTTATTGCGTTTGTCTTTGTTTGACATGTTCTGATTTTGTTTGTTGTTTTTCCCCCCCTCACTTCCAATGCACGTCTCCCGTTTTTTGACACATTTTGGTGTTTTTTTGTTTAACCTACCCTTTTACCGAACGGTTTTATTTTCACCCTTCCCACTCCTTGCCTTTTAACCTCCTGCACTGGACGCCGCCCGCATGCAGCCAAGGGACGCACAAACATCGAACTACGGGAGCAATTCATTCTGGCTGACGGAGTGTCTCAGAGCATGGCTGCGTTCAGACCGCGTACGCCTCGCTCAAACACAAATACGCCCCCGTCCACCGGACCAATAACGAAGGTAAGTAATTTAGCGTTCAATAAATTTTTATTTTAATCATAATACTATAAATATGATTTATTCCTACAGGTTATGTTTAGTTATAGTTTCGCACTTGTACTACATATTACGCACAGTAGCTATAGAGGGAGCAATCGGTTTGGGGTTTTCTTTTTATTTTGCTTTTTCGTTGAATCTTGTACATGGATCGTGGTATCCATTTGCAAGAGCCAATTGCGTCGTGAGAACAGCATGTGATGAGCTCGTAGCGTTGTCGTATGCATTAGTGTGCTCTGCTAAGCATTGAATCACCAGCTCGTGTAGTTTTTGGTGTTGTTAGTTTCTTTCATTGAAACCACTTGGATTGGAGAGGTGGCACGTGAACGCATTTGGATGTTATGGTAATGTATTCTGTTTGTCCTTCCCTCTAGATCCTTTTACACCCGTATTACACAAATAAACGCGTGTCCGTCGACTAGTGTGTGGACTAATCGTAACTCCGTCTGTACATTCGCGTTTCGGCAAAAGATTGGCACTATGAAAGAATGTATTTGTTCTCAAATGTTTTCGTTCATCTTAATGAAAGTCTTCCGATTTCCAATTGATGCGTTTAGCCGAAGAGTTTATGGAGCAGTTGAGGCCAATATTTGAGGCTTTAAGACAGAGGGAAGAGCTCCCATGTTCGTATCCGCTGCATGTGGGCTCTACGCACGGCACTAAGCAAGCTTTCATTTACGGCCACTCAAGATCTCAAGGTTCGACGACACCGGGAGCCCACCATTATACCCACCACCATGGATACCAACCATCTCCAGGATATCACTGGGTAATCAATAGGCTGTGTGATAGTTTGGCGGTTTTTGCACTTATCAACCTTAACTTAACTGCAGCTGTGATTTGTTTGTATTTATTAGTTACTTGTAAATTTCTGTGTATTAGCCACCGGAGACTTAATTGTACTCGATCTTCAATTCATCCTAGTTCGGCATGCACAAGTCACGTATTTGCCTTGATGTGTTTACAAGATCATGGAGTTTTATCATACACTAATACATTATTATTGTTACTTTCATCATTCATACAGCTACATTGTATTCTATATCATCACATTAGTGTTTATTACGTACAGATTTTCATTGTTATAATTAATTTGTATAGGTAAGAGAGCGAACTGCTCGCTCAGTGCCAATGTCAGCTGGTGGAGTGGCCGGACGAGCTTCCAGGTCCTCGTTGAGTGCGGGAACACCTGACTCTCTCAGTGACAACGAAGCCGCAAGCGGATTGGGACAAAGATACAGAAAACCAAGCGTACCAAGGTAAAGGTTCTAGATAATATTGGAGTAATTGTAATTTGTAAAAGATTTAGCGACGGTGTCTTCCCTTTGCTGATTATATCCCCAATTGGCAGGCCGGCTTACTGATGAACATTTTTATACCTCATTAGTTATTTTAAATGACAGAAAAGCCATACATTTTGTATCAAAAAACATTTTTATATTTAAATTTATTCCTTCAGGTCGACATTGACTCCGGGAGGATCTAGACCAGGTTCTAGGCCAGGTTCCAGAGCCGGATCAAAACCACCATCGAGACATGGGTCTAATTTGTCGCTGGACAGTACAGGTACATCGATTGATTTCAATAACTCATCAATATGTTTACTTTGAAATTAATCTCTAGAAACATGAATCCTCATGCCCCTTGGTCACGGCATCAGGCGTGAACAGCTGTACAGATTTCGCCAATAATATTTCGCTACGTGTTTTCTGCAGATGATGTATTAACGCCATCTCGCATTCCGATGCGAAAGGTAACCAACACGCGGGCGTCGCTCGCCCGCGCCGCCGCCACGGCCAGCAAGTTGGGAGTCACGACACCCAACGGCGGATCGCGACCGAGAACTCCCACAGGGTTTTTAACACCAGCTAGTGGAAGGTGCGTTAAATTTTCATAACGTTTTTAAATTATTAATTTTATATTTGATACCCTGTGCGTGTTAGATGAAATTTTTGAACGAGTTCCGACGAGCTACTGTTACAACCGTTTTCTTAAAAACAAAAAGCCATCGAGGCACACTCTCTCGATAAATGAAACATCTTTACATTGTATATATAATCTACGGCCAGTATAATCATTAAAACGAAAATGTCAATTCAATAGAGTACAGGGTTGTGTGTTTCTATGGTTTTCTTGTATTTAATTATCTACTTGTTAATGTAAAAATACTTTCGGCTAATATAAATATAGTAATTACAATTGGTTTAAACGGGTCTGGGCAGGTATCATAGCGGCGCGATGTACCGCACTTCCAGTATACCGACACTGTCACCGGTGCCCGCGTTAGTGAGGTACACTGAATGATTGACAATGCTAGAACTGTTTTTGAATGACTGAGGTGGCGCGTTGTTTTCAATGTGATCGCAATCTGAATCGGGATGCTTAATATAAATACCGGCATGGCACCGACGATAAACTTATTATGAGAAGATGTAACTGTTTAAACATATTTTTGTTTGATATATGCAAATTACGTTTCTTATTGCGATTATATCAGTTTGGACATGCACATAAGGAGCACGAGAATTGGTTGCTGGGGTGATTTTTATACGTAGCAGCGAGGAAAACATGCACTTCCTGCAAATTATTTCGCCAAATTTTTTCTTGTCTTTGTACTGTCATTGAAATTTCATAAGTATGGTGGTGGGATTGCTTATAAAATTGTGCAAAAGGTGTACTTAAGTTTGTCAGAAGCATGTCAGCTAGATCAAATCTATTAACATCTAAAGCTAGTGTGGTATAAATATATTAACATATTTATTTATAAGTAAATATTAAAAGAAAAATAGTAACATGTATTTTTTATCTTTTCCTTTCCACATGCATCGATTCTTAACACGGATTAAACACAGCTCGACACATTCCCAGCCATCTTCAATGGCGTCTGAGCATCCTAAGTCCTTATCCCACAATCATCCTGCATTCCAAACCCAAGGTTCGACCAAAATCCCGATCTACGTCGGCAATCGATCCCAACGATCGCCATCTGTTGAAAGAAGACTGAAATCTGTCAAGTCGCACTCTCGTGAAACATCACAAGATCCTAGCCCCATATCCCAAGATCCTAAGTCGGACCAAAGGAGTCCAGAAGACGATTCCTCCCTGTTCAGTATATCGGGAATGACGAGCGACAATGAATACGAAAGTAACATAAGCGAATCGAGCGGGGACGCATCGAAACCAACCCAACGCGACGTTAAAGGGTACAGGCTTCTAGTGTTAGCTTTGTTTTTGGCCCGATTGTATTGATGATCATTTTTAATTTCACATGATACCATCGCCTATCAGTTATCACTCTAAATATTTGAAACTACATGACATATAGATAAAAAAAAATCGTTTCATTTATTCAAAATATCACGTAGGTATCACCCTCCACAAATTATCCCATTATTGATCATAGCTTGTATTTGTCGCGACAACATATTGCTTGGTGCATAATTTAATTTAACACTTATATATACATAGCTTGAGGACTAACCTAGCACTGTTTGTTGGCTTTCATAAAAGTGAATTAATGCAAAGCATTTTGATTTTGACGACATTGGTGAAAATGTGTATCATCTTATATCAGCACTCTGTTATATTATGTAGCTTTCATAAATCACAGCCTTATTGTATATTGTTTCTTGTTTTATTATTGCACATGCACCTTTATTTGTACACTATAAATAAACACGACTGTTATCAGCGATTTAAATGAAATAATTAGATAAAAACAATATGCAATTGTCACAGAATAATAATTTATCGATATGATATTTTTTTGTTTTACCTATGCAAATTAATACTTTATCTTTCACATCAATAGTAATGAAATCATGTGCACTAATAAAACAATATTCTTCTTGTTATCTGTTTTCTAATCTGTCTGTCTCTGTGCTCGCTAACATCATCAACATAGGAGTGGTTCGTTTGCCTCGACCGACGGACAAACGCCTAGCAGAAGTCGAATACCGGTACCTAAGGAGCACAACACTAACACTAGCCACTTTAGGTAATCTCGCTGTGTACTTCGTAGTTTTGACGTTTGGTTTGATTTATAATAGCTATAAATTTCTTCGTAGTCGTATGGGGTTGTCTTGAATGCTTTCTTGCATGGTGTGTCGAAAGTTAAGGGAGATAAGTTAACTGTGTGCGTGTGACAGGCAAAGAACGCCGTCGGGCAGCACGACACCGGTGCGGCCGGGGCAGCAGACGGCGACGTCGCGTCTGCTGCGCAAGCCGTCGGACGCGTCGGACAGCGGCGCGCCCGCGTCGCCCGGCGCGCCCGGCGCGGCCGCGCGCCGCCCCTCGGCCACATCGCGAACTACCGAGAAACGAGAACCATTCCGACTTTAGACGAAAACTGTAACAAAAACGACGTTCTTTATTCAAATATCGCGCCGTATGCGCATCGCTTTGACGGTAATTGAATACACGCGCAATCTATTATTTGCATACGTGTAACGTTTATTATAGCTGAAATTTATCTAACAAATTATGTAACGAGCCTAATAATGTTAGTCGAAGCGATCCCCAGTGCCGATATTATATTTATTACTAACAATGAATTAACCGATTCGCGAATCGAGCCAAGCTTGTAAAAAATGAATTTTGCGAATGTGGCTTGTAGTTGATAACTATAGATGTAGTGATAAACACAAAGTCTGCACTTGTTGCCTTGTATTTTTTTCTACCGAGCAAATTCTATTCGACTAAGTTCTGTAGTCTTTCTCTATTTGGTCGTTTTCAACATTTATTTTCTTTCATTAATGTGAATATACCTTTGTCTTATTTATTGTCAATGTTGCCATAATTGTTAGTGTATATTTAATACGTAATTCGTCTCGAAGTTGAGACATCGAGTGTGATTAAATTTTTATGTTTTCTTTAGGGACTATTTTGTTCGTCGTGGGATTGTCGATAATGACTTTTCACTGTTGATACGCCGGCATAGTTACGCCAGACTGTGCGGGTTGTTGCAAGGTGTGAAAGCGATTGTCGATAATCGAAAGGTGATAATAGAGATAATTTCTTTGTAATGCACAATCATGTTTCTTATTTCGTGAATACAGCGTAATTGTTTTTGAATTTACGTGGATTTTTATTACATTATGTATGTAATTTATTTTATTTGCACAATATTTATTGTGATTACTGTAAGATTTTCTGTTCATAAATACAGTTGAAATACTTAATGACTATCGCCAGAGTTGTTACGTATTTCAACAATTTAGCAAAAATGTGCTCATTGTAACGAAATTCCACAGCGGACTTTTATTTTTAAGTAATACTAAAGTACATTTGTCGACACAAAAGACATTTACTTAATAAATCTAAGAATACTTTTATATATTATGAAAAAAAAACGCTTTAAAAATGTAACCTTCCTTAAATGTTAACCAACACTCACATTTACTTGTTATTTTTTTATTATAATTCTGACTTTACAATTAAGCATCTATTATTATTAGAAATATAATTATTGTAAAACTATTAATCTGGTCATTTTATTTAAATCATTGTTGTATTTGTTATTTATGTAAAATCGAAGCAAATATACTACTAAAGCTTGCAATATTTTTTGTAAATGATTCTGAAGAGCTACAGTTTAAAATCTCATTGATTTCAAAATAAAATGTAACAATTATTTATGGTTTTTCATTAAACAATCCGTTCCCCGCAACAGATCCTACTTGTTCCTAAACAGCGCAAACGCAGCAATCATACGGGGCCCGCTCTTGCATAGGCCCGGCGCATATACCCAAGAAAATTGTAACAACACAAGATAGACTTTTAGCCCTTCTTTCAATCGAAAATGAAATAGCTTATTCGTTAGATTATTGTGTTTTAATTAAAAATTTAGTCCCAGGAAAAAACTACATCTCCCTGTTAGTTAATGTTGTAAATTTTTAAACTTTGATATAAAATGTTTTGCAACGCAAATTCTATCGTACACATACCAGCTCTACTTTCGCATTACACACTTCCCGAAGGACTACCTCCCGGAGCCTCGCAGTAGGTAAGGTCGCTCCTGTGTTTCACACATAAACTACTTGGACAAATTAAGTAAATGTAGTATTATAATAAGATCTAGGAAGTGGTACTTATTTCTGAATTATAAATTCCTATGGGAAATCCGAAAATACTTCGTGACAAAATAACATGATGCGCACAAATTTGTAAATTTTAAATTTGTACTTAACGTTGGTCTTATATATACTGTAATATCTCACAAAATTCTCTTGAATCAATGTGTATAATGTTTCCACGACATGTTCAAAACTGAAATTAGTGTACTTGCAACTCTTAACTTTCTATAAAACTTTAATAAGTAGTTTCTAATAGTACCTAATTTAATTTTGTTTTATTACATTTAATTTCTGAGAGATATACAATACAATAGAATATTATATCGTAAGAACAACACGATGAATGATCCCTAACAATACCAATATAGGAAATTAACAATCATTCTGTTTAGATTAACTGTTGATTAATCGCGCTCTCAGGAGCTAGCTAACAACAGATTTTATCTTAATTATTTTCATAATATTAGTTAATATTATGAATAATTCGGTATTTGTTATTGGTATACCGGTATTCCTTCGTTTTAACAACTTTTTTTTCTAATCTAGCAACACTACAATACGTCAGATGATTCACGAAGCATGAGTTTTGTAGTGTCATTGTAAGTGACATAAGAGTAAAAGTTTGTTTTGATTTTATTCACATTACTACTAGTTAATATTACATTTATTATTAACAAACAAACAGACAAACACATTACTACTAGTCAATATTACATTTGTCGAGTAAACAACTCACCATGGTTGGATATAATATGGACGGACCAGCAAGAGATCGAGTAATGAAGTTGATGCAAGAAAAAGACCGCATTGAGAGTGAAATTCGGGACCAAACTGCAATTTTGGAAACAAATAATGTGGGAATGCAGGATGCTTTAGTAGATTGCGATGGCTTTCCGCGTAATGATATCGATGTTTATAAAGTTAGACATGCAAGGCATAGGATAATATGTAAGTAATCGATACACAAACAGTAGTAAAGTGAAAAAAAATAAAGAGTTAATAGTGGCTTAAATCTGTATAGAAAAAAATTGCATTATCTCCTTACATATTTTTGTATTATATTTTTACAGGCTTGCAGAACGACCATAAAGAAATAATGAAACAAATAGAAAGAGGTCTTACAGAAGTTCACTCAAGTTTTGTAGGGTCAAATGGGCAAGGTACATCACGTAGAATAGATTCTGTTCAGAACCACACAAATGGTCATAGTTCTATGAACGGCCACAGTGCTATGAATGGTAATGATGCAGGCCAGAGCTTTGCCATTGTTGGATTTGTACAAGATGGTTCCCCTGCTGACCTTGCTGTAAGTATATAATATATAGAATTTTCAATAGAAATCACTACATAGTATAATATAAAGTCACTTTCACCATCTGTCCCTATGTATGCTTAAATCTTTAAAACTATGCAATGGATTTTGATGGGGTCTTCCTATAGAGTGATTCAAGTGAAATGTTGATATGTATGATAACATCTATTAAACTACACAAATTTAGTGCATGCAAAGCCATGGGCAAAAGCTAGTAAAATTATAAATGTGACATAAATATATTGATGATTGTCATATAATGACTACCTGACATGAGGTTCCGAGTTATAAGTTTAATAAATATTTTTTAACATCAACCAAATATTTATTGAGTTCTGTTGTTTCAAATAAACTTTAAATATCAAATCTAACCATTATTTTTATTTCCACACTGTTTTATAATATTAAGTGTAGAAATAACAATTACAAGGATTCACACAGTATTTACGCCATAATTATAAACTTAATATAATATTATGAACTTTTTTAACTTTCAGGGGCTCTGTGAAAATGATGAAATTGTTCAGTTTGGTTCAATAAACCACGACAATTTCACAGATGTAACACAGGTGCACCAAATAGTGTCACATTCAGTTGGTCAAAGGATTCAAGTGAGGGTGCGGAGAAATGATGCAGTACAATCCATTACAGTTGTGCCTAGGCCTTGGGAACAACCTGGGTTGCTGGGTTGCCAGATACGAAGATTATAGGATGATTAGATTTTATGTATGGCAACTTTTGTGTTATTTTATTCCTTTTTTTATATAAGACCTGCAATCAATCACAAGACTATGAGCAGATGAGATGATTTTAATGCAAAATTTTCATGTAATGGATTTTGTTGTTTACAGTTTCTTAAGTAGGTAATTGTAATTGTTAACTGGAAGTTTTTCTTTATAAGAAATGTCTTAAAAATTCCTTACTGTATTGTAATATGAGTAAAAAAAACAAGTATTTATAAGCTTGTTTAAGTTGGTTTGTTGTAAATTGGTTCGTCAGTAATATGTAATTTAATTTTTTTGCACACAAATCAAACTGTTTGTAATTAATTATGCTTTCATCCAATGTGAATTTTTAAGAAAATCCATTCATAAAAGTATAACAACAATCTATTGTTGCAGGAAATGTGTAAATTTTGTAAACGTATTCTTGGTGTATTTATTACTCGCAAGAACCGAAAATTTATCTACAAACCCTTTATAACAAATAAAACAAAGATATTTTTATTACAATAACCACAGATTATAACAAATTATATCAGTAATCAAAGATTGGAACTATAATTAAAAATAAATTTTATGATTAATAACCATTGCAGCAGTTTTTGGTTTTGCCTTTAAAATGGCCTCATGAACTCTTTCCTTCAATGTTTTTTTCTCGTCTACTTCTTCTTGGGTGTCGTCTGATTCTTCATCCGAGTGATCATATGTGTATTTCATAGTATAATCAAAATATAGTTTATCATCCACCAAGCGATAGTCCGGCTTAGTCACTGTACCGCGGAGGCAGTCATGGTAATAGCAGACAATTTTCTCTTGTTCGTATGTTTCGCATGAACCTGTAATGGATAATTAGTAATTTTATGAAATTACAATGAATTTTAAATTTCTGTAAGAATATGAAAGTTAAACGGAACGGTTTTGTTTGAAGTTTAGTATTTCACTGCATAGATCCCATTACTGTTAGATTTTCATTCTATTTAGGTATAACCTATCAAATGTCCTTGCTCAGGTCACAAACTATGTCTATGTTAATATTACTTCGCAAACCATTAATTAAAAAAATACATTGTCAGCTTGGAATATATTACATAAAAATGGATTTTCCCACAAAGTACTTAATCTGTGTTAATGTTTACTTATTTTATTGTGACTGCAAAATATTTACACGAACGAAACTAAATTAAGAATTAGGTAAAAACCTCATCACTTAAAAGTGATCACTCCCAGATTAATTCATTGCAACGAGGGGCTTATTAGAAACTAACTGATGAACCACACGCCACTGACCTGGTCTTCTCAACCTAGTTGTAAGGACAGCTCGTTCAGGTGCCATGTTTTGGAAGAAGACTAAGTAGCAAGCAAGCATAGTGCCGGTGCGTCCACGACCGTGTCGGCAGTGTACAGCTATAACCTACATTATAATACGAACGAAATACAAATAGCTATATATAATAATATGTAAAATCAATATATACAAGGCTATCTAGAGCAATTATAAAGCAACAATATTTCGTATGATGTTCTATCGCCGTCAGTGTAAAATTCGTTAGATTATTATTTCACGCGCAAGATTGAAATATGTCGAAAAATCTGTAATTCGTAACATTTGCTCGCAATTTAACGCATTATTATTCGTTAAACCAGTACATAACTAAGTGTTTAATTTACGTTATCTGTGGTTATATTATCATCAATCAATAATCATATAATCATACGCATCATTCCGAGAAATTTATATGTGTCGACCAATGTGATTCGAATCATTTGCTTGCAATTTAAGGTACGTACTATTTGTTAGACTATCATACTTATATATTGCAGTTATGTATCACGCCGAGAAATTACCTTTCTTTAACTTCGGTAAGGTGCGCTTCGCGGTTGTTGTGCCTGTTGCTATTTACTTTTTAAATACACCAAACCTAACCTAACCTATGATATTGAATGTACATTTCACAAATAACCAGATTGAGGTTGATAGATTTTATAATATATAATTTCGGGTAGTAAGTAAAGTAAGATTGTAATTTATTGGTGTTTATTGTTGGGGAGACGGATATAAAAATTGAAAGAAATAGGTTGGCAGCACTGTGTTATCTACATATTTTACTGTAAAACCTATAAAAATATTTTAACAATGTGAGGTACCATATTACTACGTAGGTAAGTTGATTAAATAGTAAAATACAAACCTCTCCCATCATTTCAGCCCTCTTGCATATTTCAATGAATTTAATAATTTGTTTCAAAGTCGGCGCTGAAAACTCCTTGATTTTGATTTCCGTCCATTTCATTTTCTTGTCACAATGCATCAGAGGTGGTATTCTTTCCGGGGACAGAGTTATTATATGGTTAATTCCAACGTCTGCTAGGTAGTTCAGATTGGCAGCTGTTTGTGGCCAACCCATCCCAGCAACCTTGCCTTCGACAAACCACGAGAAATTGTATGGTGGATAGGATTCGACTGGTTCCCGCTCGATTTCAATTTCTTCATTTTTAACTACTTCTTTCTGAACAACTTGTTCCTCTGTCTTCTTCTCTCGGTCCTCATATTTGTAGAAAATCTTCGCCAACTTTACATTGGGTCCAGCTCGTAATGTGGACATTATTAAGCTGACTATAAAATTTATAGTATAAATATGGGAGATAACTACTTGTCACCTAGAAAATTGTAGTGTTAGGTACCTAATGAGGGGACGTCCATAAATTACGTAAGGTTTGAGGGATAGAGAGGGTCGAGTCAAATCTCATCTAATCTTACATTGGAGAGAGTGAGGGGGGTTGGAGGGTTTCGACAAATATCACGCAATTTTTTTTTCTGATATATATGCAGATTGTTCATCGAGATTGTACATGCTTAATCTTCACTAATTTGTTCCAACGAAAATAATTTTATTCATACTTCGACGCTCTACTTAAGCGTTTACGTGTAGCAACCCACATTTTGAAAAATCTCACGTGAGATTGGGGATTGCGGGAGAGGGTTGAATAAAATCTCACCAACGGGGGAGTGAGAAAAAAAAATAAAAAAAATCACTTTACGTTTTATGAACGCCCCCTGATGGAAATTTTGGAGTTATTCAAATGCGAATCATTCAAGGAGTTCTCCATTATAATAAAACCTATGTCGTAGTTAAAGTAGCCAAAAATCATATATAAATCACAATTGCTGTGTTGCGACGTAACATGACAGGCAAACAGACAAACAAATATATTTTTGCATATTAGTAAGGATATTGTGTGAGATGATAACGCTTTCAGTTACAAGTAGTTACATTTTTTGCATAAGGTATTTGTTTTCCTAAACTTTTGTTATAATTTATGGCCTTTGAATGACATTGGCAACATTTCTATTAGTACGCAATAACCAAAGATTCATTTGAAACGTCAATAACACAAGTACAGCTTCACAAACTGATTTTGTTCACGGGAACCGAAAACACAACACTAACCTACACTTTCTTTGTTACAGCACGCAATTTATTATATATATATATCACTTTCGGGTTTACATACTGTTGACAGATTTATAATACAACTTTAATCGTATTGTTAATAAGCTTGAACTATTATTTTAAGCGCGACTGGTGAATCGAAAGTTTGACATCAGTTGGATTGCCGCCAAAAATTTACTTTTTGGCATCGATATTGGCGGGAACTAGACCGCGACACTGATCAAAATGCATACAGCCAAATTAAATAGGACAATCAAATTGTTACGCCTATATTTAGAATTTGATTAGAATATTTAAATAAGCCAATTAGGTACCATTATTTTTCGGGCAACGGTACTTTTTATAGTATAGATGTTAATAAAAGAAAAGAAATAAATCGAACAATATATTATTTTAAAAACAATATATCAGGTACACATATTTAACTAAATCACACTTAGCATCACAGTCAATGCACAAACTTAATGAGCTTTAATTAATATACATACTTTTATATAAAACACGTGGTCGGTGTTTTGACGAAAAATATTCTAGATGAAAATAATGTCGTTTTTCTCTCTATAAACACGTTTTTTTCATAACATTATCAAATTAAAAATAAAAGCGTTATTCATACAAGACTTCCTACATTAATTAAATTTATTAAAACGGTATTGTATCTGTAATTGTATTGAATTCAAAGAAGAAAATGTTTAAAGTGATATAAAATTTATCTATAAAATGAAAGAACAATAATTTCACATCATACATCCGTGTAACCTTGCCAATATAAACACGTCTCGTACATCTATTAAGAATTAACGATTCCGTCATTTAATTTTACGACTGCTTTGATGAAAACTAGTGCAAAATAATCTAAAATCTAGCTGTATCACTAAAAATAGATCAAATAAACAAAACATAACAACGAACGTTGCTTGAACCAAGGTTGCCAGTAATAAAAATTAATTAAACTCGATTTTGCATTATTTACTAAATAATGCAAAATCGAGTTTGCCCTAGCCTACAGTTCAAGAATATATTTTTATAGTGATTTTTTCGTATATTCCTTAGCTGCTTCTATAAATTCTTCCATTACTTCACCGCTTACACCGAAGCGTAGAGGATTATTTTCCGTCAATCGTTCGTAATACCGTCCCACCGCTTCCTCTTGCTCGCAGAAATCGCACGATCCTGAAATAGTTAATGTAATAAATAGTAATCAACAGAAAATTACGTGTGCGACAGATTTAGAAATGGATGGAGATTAAAAACTGGATAAAGCTTATGGAAACTTCCAATGACCTTCAAATATGAGCTATTGTATTAGTAATCTAGCATATTCAAGTCAGATCTTTCTAGAATCCTTTAATTTGTTTCTTATTAAAATAAATAAAAATATTATAGATATATAGAATAAAACTCCCAGCTCTATTACCGGTTATTACCCTCTTACTCAAGCTGTTTACTTTTCACCAATCGCAAAAATAAACATAGGCAAAGGTCATTTACCCGTCATAATTTTAAAAGCTTCTTATATCAATATTTTTAAGATGAAGAATTTCATTATAGAATATATGACATTAGGATAGGCTGGAAGAAAACAGAGATACCTACGAAATCCAAATGGATGTCATCCCTTATTTTTAGGATTTTCGTAAGTATCGTGGACTGAAGAAACGCTTTTCACAAGGCAATTTAAAATATAGAATATATTTATATATATAGAGTACATTATAGTGTATACTATTCATATACGTATAATTTAAATTATAGACAAAAATTTGATAATGGGGTGCCTCAAAATCGTTAGATCACGCATCAACAATCGAATTTCTTCTACTCTTTCGGTTTTATGGGACTATAGAGATACCCCACGCCATCTAATACTACACATTCAACTCTAATTTCCCGCAGTAATAGCAAAACTCGTTAACTTACCAGGTCGAATCATTCGAATAACATTAAGCGCCTGCTCTGGGTCGAATCGATGGAAATGCACGAGGTAGGACGCGAGCATCACTCCGGAACGGCCTCTGCCCTGTCTGCAGTGTATGCCAAGCACCTGGAGATTATTTAAGAATAAGACATACAATGTTTGAAAAGCTTAATGAAATAGGAGAGCTCAATTTGTTCTAGACATAACAGATTTAGTTTAAAGAATCTCCCGAGTTTACTGGTAGGAATCTTTATATTCACGTCCTCTTCTCCACGAAAAATTAAATTATTCATTAGTTTCCCCCTATTCTGGAGAAAATTTTCCTAAAAACAATATTCGATTATTTATTCATTCATTTCTGTATGTTTTCACAATATTTAAGATAAAATTCTTATTATGTTCTTCTTTAGAAGTCATAAAATAGTTAAGGTTTTATATTAACCGATTTCGAAATAGGAGAAAGTTTAGACTAAGACTAAGAAAGATTTTTTTTTAGTTTTTTACCTCAGATCTTTCGACTAGATGAACTGATTTGGATGATTCTTATTTATTTGAAAATGTTACCTTCCGCGTGATCTCCTTAAATTTTGATCTAGTTCTAACAATTTGAAGGCGGTTTAGTTAAATTTTTAAAATAAGCGATATTGAAACATTTGTTGAGTTACACACTAGCTAATTAAATAACAATTGCATATTTTCATTTCGATTACCGCCTAAGTTAAGTTAAGGTTGCCAAGTTATTAAATGTTAGATATTTTTTTTTATCCATTTAAATCATTCTATCCTATCCTACTTATATTATAAATGAGAAAGTTTGTAAGGATGTGTGTGTGTTCACGCAAAAACTACTGAACCGATTGCATTGAAATTTGGTACGTAGATAGCTGGAGAACTGAAATAACATATAGGTATAACTATTTATCCCGATATTCCGTTGCTATATAAAAATGTAATTAAAGTTTTAATTAATTAAATTACAGTCGCATCACTTTTTCGATTTAAACTTCCATATTATGAAAGTCGTAAAGGTACTAAATGTTGATCAACTCTTTAATAATAATATAAGCCAAATTAGCACTCACCTCTCCTTTTTTATCGGCCTTCTTACAAATGTCTATGAATTTCTCTATCTGCTCTACTGTGGGGACATCGAACTCCTCCACAGGTATTTCTGTCCACTTCAACCTTGGTACGTCATCTACTGGTGGTTTTTTTCCCGCCGTCAGTGTGACCAAATGCGTTATACCTTGATTGACAAGAAATTTTAAATTCTCCTTATGTCTAGGGAAGGCCATTGCCGCCAATTTCTTGGGGATAACCCACGAAAACTTTAACGGCGGGTAAGCGTCCACTTCTATTTCGGGAAACGGATTTTCAGGTATAATTACTGTCAAGTCCGTATTTCCGTTCCTTATTTCCTTCCTCGCGCCCGCCAAATGGCGGTCATCTTGTTCGGTTATATCTTCCATTCTTGTCACCACGTGGTAGTATTCTTCCTCCATTTTGCCGCCAAAATTTAATTCACCGTTATTTAATTGAATTCAGTCACAGCTATTACGAATGACTATCATCAACGGTATTCTACAATTGACTGACGACACAACGTAAAAGTTGGCATGCTTCCCTTTTCTCTGGAGGATGTAATATTTATTTCTGGAGACCCAGACCTTGGCCAGAATTTATTTACGGTTGGTAACTTTTAAAGTACATTATAATAGCTCTTATTCCGACAATATAAAGATGCGACTACTGTAATAAGACGCGATTTTATTTTGCGTCGTTGTTATTAAACAGACGTAAAGCGAATGTAATAAATTTTACTTTCACGCGTTTCGTTTATTTTTGTTCGTTTTGAGCAATGACGCTAATTTCATTATGATGTGTATTTAACGAGAGAAACTGCTGGCAGATGTTCATGAATGAATTTCTTCCCTTGTTGTCTTGACAATGAGTATCTTTAATTGAACGCACGCATCGGAAACGTTTTTGTTGTGTAAAAAAAAATGCATTTGTAAATACCATAAAAGGTAAATTTTACTTAATGTTAATAATTATATTTTTTTGAAATTTGCGGCGGTCTGTTAATGAATGTGTGTATCGACAATTCATACTTTTAAATTAAGGGTTAATTTCAAAATATTTTCGTTTTGTCTTATTTCTGAATGTGGGAGTCGAGCACACTTCATCACGAATTAGGCCAACCACAGCCCATAGATTATCAGCGTGAAATAGTAACATACTTTTTGTGTAGTTGGGCGATTGGCAGATCCGTAGCCCTGTATCCTTTTTCTCATCCTAGTCCATTACTTAAATAAGAATTTAAGGAAAATAAAAAAACAATATCAATAAAGTATAATATTTAATTCCATACAACACAGGTGTAAACTAACTAAGGTGTAAATATCTATCTTCTAAACCATACCGATTAATTCATTCTAAATTACATTTGACCAAAATTTTTGAGCCAATTGATTGGAAATGATGTGTCACTTTTAAATTCACATATTAAGTACATACGAAATTATAAGAAAAATACAAATTTATGACATGTAACATTTACGTGAGAAAATATTTTTTATTTGAAAAAAATGAAAGCAGTATGAAATAAGACCTAAATAATTATTTAAAAAAAGAGATGTCTTTTTACGACTTTTGGCAAATTTTAAAACATTTTGGTGTTCTATGAGCTTATCTGTCAGATACAATGACAAATAACATATCAGGAAAATGACTATCAGTAAGTGGTGAATCTAAAAGAATAAAAAATAAATGTCACATGCCATTTGCAAAATAAGACAACTTCCGATAATAGCATAGTGATGGAATGCAATAAGGATATCACATCTCAAGCGATCTAATACTATATTTTAAAATATAAAATTACAAAAATTAGACTCTTCATCGGTATATAAATGGAATGTAAACTCGATAATTGACGTAAGTACTTTCGAACGGAATAAATACGAAACCCATAGATAGTGTGATCACTGACGATGCTATAAAGGCGTATTTGATATGTGACAGTATCCTCACCTCAACCTCAGAACCTTAGGTATATCTTTAGCAAATAATAAACTAAAATAAGCTCTAATATCTAAAATACTTTGATCTAGATATTATTCTAAAACTAAAATAATTGATATACAAGATTAATTAAAAATTAATATAAGTTTTCTGCTTACGAACAGACAATAATCACTTTGCTTCCAATCAAAAAGTACCTTACATACATAATAGAAAAATGTCGCGTTTTAATAAAAAAAAAATTGTAATTAAAACAATATACAAGTAACAAACACTAATTGTATCGCAGGAAAATATTTTCTATACATACTATTGTTCTACGGAGTACCCCAAGGCACTATATTAGGCCACAAACTATATAATGTATTTAACGATGTCGAAACAACATTTCGAGCGAATAATAACAACGTTACCGATTTGCAACAGTATAAGAGATTCAAGGCACGATTTAACCATAATTGGAATGTAAATTTGTATCATTTAACAGTTAACTTTCAATTATAAAAGTACATATATTCCAGAGAAGTTGCTAATGAATAATGAAAAATAATTATAATAACTTCTAACATGATTATAATAAATTAACGAATACTTTAATGGATAAATTCATAATTTGTTATAATTTCAATCTCGAAAACATGAACGTTAGCACCTTCCATAGGAAGTGGAGACTTAATCTAAAGCATCATAAAGAACAAACAGTATTATTGTATAAAATACAATATTAAGGCATAACTCCCATTAAGTACACGACTAATAGAAATTTTAACAGTGCTATAACACTCAGATTCTATGTAGCAAATATATTCATCTAAAATTTTATTAGAATTTAAAGACTTTTCAGTGGATTAAAACGTGATATATGTATGAAACTCCGATAAGTCTTTAGTTTCTAAATTCATTTAGTATTTATATGCATCTATTAATAGCAAATGATCCTAAAGAAGCGATAAAATTAACAGATTCTACAATATTATTGAGTTTGTTATAAATAGTGTGGTAGTCTATCAATGAACACTCTCCTTTTGGACGAATATTTTCCTATTTTATTAAAATATCGACGTTTTTATTATTGAAATTTATAAGAAAAAAACATAGTAAGGAATATACAGCAAACAAAACATTATTTGTTAAACATTATCTCTTACTTCCATAACTTTCATTGTGAAAAATATCGCTAAAATCCATTTTGATGAACATACAGACAGTTAAAGTTTGTTTGTATCAGGCTATAGTGGAATGTAAGCCATAGAATGTTAAAAATATAAATAATATTTGAATTTTTTTTTTTGCGCAATAATTTTAAGGGAAAATTTTATGCAATGTCGATTGTATAGATAATAAACCTATCTCTTTCTCTCGTTTTAAATGAAATGAAACAGAATGATGATTAAATTGGATACTAGGTTATCTTTGTAATTAGACATGCTATAACAAATGCAAAACCGGGCCGCAAAGACAATAATATATAATTAAAGATATATGCCTAAATTTTCCATCATTGCATCAGCTGTGACATCTTAAAGCAGAAATAGAATGTATTTTACTTGTGTTTTGTGCTATCTCTAATAAGAAAATTGTTTCTTTCCCTCTTTATTGCTCTTATAATCCGCCATTTATATTTTTGGCGGGAACTCATACCTACTTCACTGCAGTTTTTCTTTTTCAAATAGGAACGCCCATAATTTTTTTATTAATAAGTCAATTTGCGATTATTAATATTCAAATTTCGGAATAATAGGAAAATCTAAATATATAAAACGCAAATATAACTAACTGACTGATCAATCAACAGCCCAAACTCGACCGATTGGGCAGAATTTTGTAGATAGCTGCTATAATGTAGACATAAGCTGAGAAAAGATTTTGACAAATTCTGCCTCCAAGGGGACAAAAAAGGGAAAGTTTGTACCACGAATTTATTTTGATCACGCGGGCGAAGCTGCAGGCAACAGCTAGTGCACTATGACGTACTATGATTGCTACTCATATATTTAAAAAATATCGCGATTTAAAAGCATTTAAGGTCGTCAAAGATTATTTATCATCATCATGGACAATAGTTAAGCATATATAATAGGTATTTAGCCACTGAGAAATTTTTAAAGCATAGAAAAAATTTGATCACGAGGCGGGAATCGTAATCAAACCACTAATTTAATCATAATAGATGGCGTGGGGGCTCCCTTAGGCACATAAACTGCTGCTGCATACTGTGGCGGGATCACGGGTGGCCGAGAGGCTAGGCGTTGCTACGGTTTGGCAAAAAGACGCGGGTTCGAATCCCGCCTTGTGATCAAAATTTTCTATTCTTCAAAAATTTCTCATTTATAAGCAATCGAATGCTATCAAACGAAATATTATATCCCTACTTTAGCAACTGTTTCACAATTTAATTTTTAATTTACTAATTGTGTTTTATCAAATTTTAACAGTTGTAGCTGGAGCCGATTATAATATAAAATACTATATATTTATTTATTGTCTGCAACACTAAATACAGTCTAATATGCATTGTGATACACGGCCCGTTAAACATAACCTCTTTCCGTGTCCATACTGTGTTATTGAATGTATATATTTCTGTGATTATTAAGTTATTTTATCTATAATGGAAATAAGGATTTAAATATTTAATTACATTTCGTGTACCGACACTAAACACTTGACACTTTGACACTATATCTCGCACCAAAACTCATATTAGCGATGTATTGTCCTCGAGCTGGTTCCTCATGGGCCGCTTGCACATCCGATACCGGCGTATTATGTACTAGAGGTGTAGTATTTGCCCGTCGTCTTTGCTCGCCATTTGTTGGTACGGTGCCTCTTGGTCGTGTAAGGTGACGGCCGTCAAATCGACTATCTCGTCTTGGTCCTCTTGGTCGAATCTGAAAGAGAGACTTTTTTTAACATACCTGGACCAATCTATGTACTATTAATAAATATTTTAAATTCGTTAGATATGTATATGTTTTTGTTATATGTTTGTTTTAAGCGAACAATGAAAAACTATTTAACCGAATTTGAAAGTTCTGTTACTGTCATGGTCATAAATTAACGTTAGTAGATAATAACATGTGTGTGTGTGTGTGTGTGTGTGTGTGTGAAACCGCACACACTCACACTCATACCACACGCACATATCCATCCAACTCAGTGCCACACGAGTAATTACTACTTCACACAACCCACAATCACACAAACACACACACATTTAGTATTTCTCAACATCCTAAAAACTGTTGGGCCGCAAAGCACGCACCCAGTGGTTTATACAACATCATGGACAATATCAATATTACACTGTATCACATACACACGTCAGCGTCGCCTATAACTGTATATTACATGATAGTGACGTCTATATCAATTACACATGTCAATGTCACATATACCAGTGTAACACACGTCATTGTATCTATATCAGTCGCATACGTCATTGACGCTTATGTCACTGTCACACACGTCACGCACACGCGTCTCGAGTCAGTCAGTGTCAAGCGTCGCGCAGTGTGTCACGTATCACGCAGCATATCACGTGTCACGCGTCACGTATCACGCAGCATATCACGTGTCACGCGTCACGTATCACGCAGCATATCACGTGTCACGCGTCACGTATCACGCAGTATTCACATGTCACGCGTCACGCAGCGTGTCACGCACCTGTCGTCGTCGGGCTCGCTGGCGGGCGGGTCGGCGCGCGCGGGCTCGGGCGGCGCGCCGGCGCGCTGGTTGGCGGGCCGCACCGTGATGATCAGGTTCGACGAGTTGGCCACCATCATGTCGGTCACCTGTTTGCGGGTACAATTATATATAACAAATAAAAAAAACTAAATACAACTATATAAATTTTGGAATCTAGTAAATTATCTTGCTCTTACACGTAGGTTATAATAATTCAATTCCGGCGAACGTAACTACACAATGGACTTTAATACGGTTCTGTTTTAATAGATTGAGTGATTCAAGATGAAGGTTTATATGTATAACAGCACCTATTAAACTACTCCGAATTTAACGCGTGCGAAGGCGCGGGCAAAAGCTAGTGACGTATAACTTCTGAAGCATAAATTTTACACAATTTAATTACTTCAAACAAAACAAGCTAAACCGCTTTCAAACTGTCATCAGTAGACCAAATTTAAGAAAGACATCAGCTGTAAAAAGTTATTCAGAAGTGAAAAAAAAAAAAAACAAAAAAACAAAAAAAAAACTACACAGTCGAATTGACACTTCGCAGACCGACCTGATCCAGGGTCTTGTTGGACACGTCGATGCCGTTGACCTCCAGCACCTCATCGTTGACGCCCAGCAGGCCGGTGGACTCCGCCAAGCCGCCGGGCACCAGCCGCGATATGAAGATACCGGGCGAACGCTCCACGCCGCTCGCCGTCACGCGGACGGACGTGCCGTCTCTGGGGTACGAGAGACGAACAGACAAATATCATTAGCACCATCACCACATAGTATAAAACGTAGTCGCTTTCTCTGTCCCTAACTCCTTATGTATGCTTAAATCTTTAAAACTACCCAACGGATTTTGATGCGGTTTGTTTAATAGATAGAGTGATTCAAGGGGAAGTTTATATGTATAACATCTATTAAACTACTCCAAATTTAACACGTGCGAAGCCGCTGGCTAAAGCTAGTATTTATTTTATTGCCTAATCTTATTTTTGATATATTTTTCTTTATTTAGTTTTTTTTTTATTCAACCATCTTACTTCTGGCAGAATCCACAGCGTCATGGGTCAACTGACGCATGGCATATTATTTAGATACATAATTATTTCTTGTCTCCTTACATTATCGTGTCTGTGTCTATGTTTTTCTAATTACCTCCTTTGTAATGTTCAATCTTTTGCATATTTTTTTAAGTAGTTGTGTGTGTTTTTGAATGTTCTATGTGGTGGTCTAATAAGACAACCACATATATATATCTTAATATTTCAAGTGAATAGATCGTCTTTTAGAAAACCTGATGTGCCATGTCCCATCCTACCCGGTTGCCTGGCAGAGATAGCAGAGAGAGTATTGTACAAGCGATGCTTTTTATGTGCATAATGTTTCAATTGTTGTTTTTGTCTAAGTATGTTCAAGTCAAGCTTGGCCAGTGCTGATATTCAGTCTGCATTTCCCATTATACCGTTATTTCTATTGTTTTGTTTTTTACATACTACTATAGTAATAATATATTAATCTTACAAATAATAAGTACCTGATGAAAAATCCTAGCGGCCGATCGGAGCCGTGTTTCAATAATTTCACCCTCCTACACGTTTCCGGTACTATGTCTACGTCTATGATAGCTGAAACCTGGAAAAGAAAACATATTAATTATATAACAAAGAAAAAACATATATATGTATATAATATATATATAACATCCTATACTAAATTATATTAAATTAGGGACATAGAATAGAGTCGATAGCGATAGCGTCTATAATATCAGTGAAAGGATCTTATATGTATATTTTTACTGAGGTTCCCAAAAATGAAGGTTCTCAATTACACTGTATTACATTTGGTTCTGTTACTCAATAACACCGTTTATTATAGGGTTTTCAATGGATTGGCGTGATTTTTTTTTGTTTGTGAGATAATTGTTGATATATCAACGGACATCCCAAAAACAATGGAGGTTCTTAATTGAAGTTAATTACATATATATGTTTTTTGTTTGTCACCCGGCAACTCCGTGGGTTTTCTAACGATTGACATTTTTAGAATGCGGAGTGGTACCTCCTTCCCCAGGAATGGTAGTGACGTTTTTTTTGTAAAAAATTATTATTGTTATTAAAATTATTCTTTAACCTACGAACTACGTTCAAGCTTGTGTTCTAAAGACAGCTATTTTAATGTTAATTCGTGTTACCAAATTTTGGTTGCATTTTCCAAAACCATTATTCTATTATTATTATAAATACAATTATGATTTTTTGCTTAAGGTATCTACAGAAAATGAAAAAAAAACACCTCATGTAATTTATGGATGCCTCCTCATATTATAAAAAAATATAAAAAATAAAGATTATTGTTTAAATTTAAGCTAATAGAAAACACATTTGTACCATAGTTCTCCAATCGAGATTGAACCAACATTCCATATTTCAATATCACTGTACTAAACGAATCTCAAAACGAATCTTTTTAAATAACATATCTAACTAATCAAACTAACTACTTCATCGTATAATCCAAAAATAAACAACCTTAACCCACACCTAAGTAGCTCAACTCAAATGCTCTTGGAAGAAACCTAGTCAATTGAATAAACGGTCTGAGCTTAAGCGCTAAACTCTAGTGCATACTTGTGTTAAGTTTTACTCGGGTTTTCTATTCGTTCCGAAATTCTATACTTTTATCGTACTAAGGCGCACTGATTTAAGGATTTTGTAGGAGATTATCCTATCGATAGGATCTTAGTTGCCAATTCCACAATATTCTAGATATGTTCTTTTTAGCTTAGACAATATAACAATTAATGTATTAAAATTTACGTCAAACAGCCAAACAGGCTGTCAGGAACATAGATAAGTGATTATCAGTAAGGAGGGGAAGGGGGGTCGGGGGGTATTAGTTTGAGGACTATTGCTCCATATTAGCATGTGAGAGAATTAAAATGTACTCTATGGTATAGAGCATAGTGTTCATATTAAGTGCATTGGGTTACAGGCTAGCCAATGGTTTATATTCCTTGAGTCAAGTGGTTCGATGGGCTAGTCTCTGTACTGCCATCGACTGCGCAAATTGTGCAAACTCATCTAATTCTATTTCAATCATGATATTATTAAATTAAGGAAATTAATTTAACATCTCCGACATGCATATATGAGTAATTCTCTCACCATCCTAAAGTCGTGTGGGTTGGATATGGCTAATCCCTTGTTCTTCGCCGGAGTGCCGCTGAGTATCGACGAGATGATGTTGCGGGGTCGCATCGTACCGTAGCCGTTCAGCTCTTCGAGGCTGTCACCTGGAAAGCGATTGAAGGTCTATTGGAGCCAGCTATATAAGGAACAGAATCTGCAAGTACGAATTACCGGATAGGCCGTTTGTCGAGGATGGCCATATTTCTTTTTATCCGAGTATCGAGCAATGAGGAAGTTTACTAAGTAATAAGTATACCTATATTGTAGTTATAGGTCAGGCGAGCCTATCCTACAGTCTTAAAAAATAGACAAATATTTGTATAGTTATATTCAGGTGAGTCCGAAAAACTGGGACATACAATCACAATAAGACACCGCTTCATGATAAGGCAGAAAAAGTTCGTCTAATACGTCTTTTTTTAAGCTGTTTTTTATACTATTTTATACCCAACTGCGCAAAACGGAATTTTTATTTATTCTCGAATCGCGCATTTACCACAGTCATTGAAAACGACTTGGCTTACTTTTTTATAAAATTTTATGTGTAGATACAGAGGTTCATTGTCATTTTATCGCCCTTGATAATTTTCTATTACCCAATTCCCATCATCAATAAAACGTCTGCAGCGGGTCTACTTCCGCAAATGTTCATAGACAGTGGTGATCGCACAGCATAAATATTTGTCCGCTCGAACGTAAAAAAAGATTTGGAGATTTGTTACAAAGTATTAGTAATATATAGTATATAACTATTGATTATAATATACTAGCTGCGCCCCGCGGTTTCACCCGCTCAAGTCCGTATCCCGTAGGAATATCGGGATAAAAAGTTGCCTTTATGTTATTCCAGTTGTCCAGCTATCTACGTATCAAATTTCATTGCAATCGGTTCAGTAGTTTTTGCGTGAAAGAGCAACAAACACACACACACACATCCTCACAAACTTTCGCATTTATAATACTAAGTAGGAAGTAGGATTTTATATACTCCTAAGTGGCAGGCAACTGGCAATACCATTGCCGGGTGAGCCTAATAATATAGGAGTTAGTATAGGAGTTAGTATAGGACTACATATAACGGAATCCGCGCGAATCGATCCATCCATCTCGCCATACAACCGCATATTTAACTGTTGAGCACAATGGAATCCCACGGCTGTGAACCTAACAAAGGCGAATCCCATTCTCGGCCGCCAAATATGGCAGCCAGCTGACTCATTTATACTAGTGTTATCGTATATTACTTCGACCGTGGTGTATTGGCGGCAACGTTCGGAAAATCGGTCAAGTGCGTGTTGCACAAAGTCATATTTTAACTCACGTGTAAACAACATTAGTTCTGAATCGCGCAAGAGATTTTTTTTCGCTTCTTTAATTATAATGATTGATAGATGTACGATGAATATTAACAAATTTTGCACGGGTAACAATTTAACAGAACGTAGGTATAAATAAAATTTACTAGTGGATTAAAAAAGCACAATGTTTCGACCCTATCACAAATTACAAAATAAAAACTAAAAATACGCTTCAATTATAGTATTTACTAAATACAGAATTTGTTAAATTGTTGAATCCTAACCTTCCAAACAGGATAATTATATAAACTCATGAAATTAGGGGGCGTCCATAAATTACATCAACGTAACGTACGTTAAATCAGTCAACTAAAATCTTTCCAAATCTCACTTGGCTCCCCCAATGGGGGTTTTTAATAAATATCACGTATTTTATTTTTTAACAGAAAACCGTCAAAAAATCCTGAAAAATGTCTCACGTAATTTATGGACGCCCCCTTATTTCATTACCACAGGGCCTTTATTAGGTGTACAAAGTTTGCATGAAATTTGTCCATAGCGGGTGAGGTGAGTCACAGGTTACATAAATACAGGTGAATTTAATAAAAGTTAAACTCAAAGCTAATTTTATAATCTCAATATAAGTATATAAATTAAGTGTTGTTTTTTTACTTTGTTCGTCCGCAATGTACTCTTTTTATCCCAATATTCCTACGGGATACGGACTGACGCGGGTGAAACCACGGGGCGTAGCTAGTAATAAATAATGACCTACTCTTGTAGCATTGGGTTTAGAATGACGTGCGTTTATTATTCTCTATAGTCACCTTTTACGTCATTTCTTACGTTTTAAATTACTTTGTGATATCTCATTCTATAGTATAAGAAAATTTTTATTTGCGCACATTAAGCTTCTATCTTTTTTGAGTTAAAAATTAAAATGTTACCGAAAGAAAATCAAATTTAAATTCAATGAAATAAATCGTTTTATCTCATAGAAGTTATATATATATTCAATTTTACTTTTCAACCGACTTCAAAAAGGAGGGTATTCTCAATTCGACCTTATTTGTTTTGGGTCTGATTTTGATTATTATTTTTTTGTTTGAAAGCTGTGTGGTCCTTTCAAAATTTCGTCGAGTTCTGACAATTTATAAGCGTTAGTTTTTCTTAATATTTGATAAAAACAATTAAGACTCAAGGTCCTCCTCACGGGCTACATGTGTGGCATTGTTTAACTAATCGATATTCATAATGGACAAGTAGGTAAGATCAGACTTCTGCGCCCTGCCAGAGCGATACTTGAGACTCGGGAGGGAATCGAACCCACCCCTTTTTATTGTGTACTCACACGTTAACCCGCGGCTTCATTCAGGGCTAAAGCCTGTATCACAGAATAATAAGCACAAGTATATATATGCTTATTTGGACTATAATCTATCTTTAATTTCATACAGATCCGATCACTGTTTTTGCCCTATCGCATTAACAACAGAAACATATGCGGTTCGTAAAGTGAAAATAGAACCCATGTTACCTTCAAATATTAGAAAAATTATCGTCACGTTATCGACTGCGTTGAGATAACCACGCCACCGCGGTTATATAATGAGATGCGAATAATAATTTCGCATATATTAGTCGCGTCCGCCTGATTTCGTTCATTAACAACTGTTACGCCCTGTCCTGTCTGTGGTATGTTTAACATACCAACTATGTGGATAAAAATCTGTCATCATAAGCTGCAAATTCATCAGAATGAGACCGGGTTTAGAAAGGATTACATTCCTCTTCGTCTTAAACGATCATTTTTTGTAACCGACTTCAAACACTGAGGAACACTTTTACAATTCGAGTGTATTTTTATAGGTTTGTTACCCCAGAATTTCCGATTGGGTGAACCGATTTTTTTCGTTCCCCGTTGTGGTCCCGCTTAGATTTTTAATTTGTTCTAGCCTGACAATCTGTCAAAAATCGATTTTTAACAAACAACTAAACTAACTTGTTTTAGTTTTAGGTTTTAAAAATAATTATTCCGCTACAAAGAGACTTACAAAAACCATCTTTCCTCCTTATAATATACAAGCACACCTTGTCTCATCGACGTATGCGCAGAAGCTATTGGAACATGTAGCAACACACCATAATTGAATGGATGTAGGCAGCAATTAGACAATGCTCCATCACGTTCAATTGAACCGAATACTATCGTCATAACGATTAACATAGAATGGTGTATGGAGCCATGTACATACATGTACATGTCATACATATACATGTACATACATATACGTGTACATACATATATATGTATAGGGGTCGAATGGTTAAATATTAAATAGAATATCTAACATTTCTAATACAATATTTTAGTAAATATTTCATCGATCGTCGCTGGTTTAGCGTCCGCGTATTTGGGTAAATAAATACACTTGAATAAAATTACTTATTTTTAACTTAACAAAGAAAGAACGAAAAAAAAACATGTAATAAAGCGTGTTTTTTTTAATGTACTTGCTCTATGCAGTTGATTCTTGATCTAAAGGAAGCTTATAAAAAATACAAGAACAGAGTAAAAATTAGGGAAAATTTTAATTTATTCTATTGGCAGTCTTTTAAATAATTTATTAACCGACGTTCCCAAAAACAAAAGGTTCTCAATAGTTTTTTTTGTTGTTTTTTACTCGATAACTCCGTGGGTTTTCGAGCAATTGACGTGATTCTTTTTGTGTTTGATAGGTTATTGTTGTCATTTGGTTCCATTTTAAAATGGAGTTGTACCATCCCCCTCGAGCTGATAACATAATTTGCAGAAAAGATTTATTCTCCTTCGATTAAGTTAAAAAATTTCAATGGTCAACAAACAAAAAGCATCTCATTATTATTGTTATGAATTCGAACACATTCGTCTAATTATTCTAGATAGTTCCATGGCCTATTCTAAATAATAAAGCTCTCAGAGTCGATGAATGCGCACAAGCCACGCTTCGGTAGCTCCATCCTCTATACACATCGACTGAGCGCGTGTACAATGGCCACGTATTTATAATATCCCAGTAATATTATAAATGCGAAAGTTTGTAAGGATGCGTGTGTGTTTGTTGCTCTTTCACGCAAAATCTACTGAACAGATTGCAATGAAATTTGGTACGTAGACAGCTGAACAACTGGAATAACATATAGGCAACTTTTTATCCCAATATTCCGACGGGATACGGACTGACGCGGATGAAACCGCGGGGCGCAGCTAATTTCAACATAATATAAACGCTTCAAGAGTTTAGGCCAATAAATGTATCAATTCTTTATTACAACCTTGACATCCAATCAAAAGAATTGATATTACACTCAAGAAATATTAAATTGTTCACATTGTTCAGACATTCAACGATATTAACTGTTGTTTATCATGATATCTTACAGAACGAATGTCTATTTGAAATCACAACAATATTTAGTAATATTATGAATGCAAGTGTAACTCTGATTGTTTCATTATCATGTCTAAACTGATGTATAGTACTAGCGGTCCGCCCCGGCTTTGCCCATGGTCGTATGTAGCATGTAGCCTTCCTCAATAAATGGGCTAACTAACACTGAAATAATTTTTCAAAACTGACCAGAAGTTCCTGAGATTAGTGCGTTCAAACAAACAAACACTTCAGCTTTATAATATTAGTAGCTTCATATATATGAATCCTGCAAGAATAGGAACTATGCGGAGAAAACCATGAAAATGACAAATTTAACCTTCGATGCAGTCAAGGGAAGATAGTTTCAAATAAAAAAGCTGAAGAGTTTGAACGCACTAATCTCAGAAACTACTGATCCGATTTTAAAAATTCTTTCAGTGTTAGATAGCCCATTTAGTGAGGAAGGCTATAAGCTATATGTGCCACGGGCGAAGCCGGAGTGATCCGCTAGTTAATTATATAAATATGTAAACTAGCACATTTAATAGAAATTGGTCTACTATAGTGTGAGATAAGGATGTTCCAACAATCAAACTCTTCAGCATTATGCATATATTATTACATTACAGTTTTTAATCTATGCCCCACTTATAACTTTCTTTTGGGAGAGCTTCATTTGGTAATGTAATTTAAATGTATTAGAGAAATTATTAGCCTACTTTGTTTTCTTTAATTGCTTTGGTATAAAATGTTTAATGGAAATATGTTAATCAGTCACAGATGGGGCACTGGAGCAGAAATTTTACAAGCTTTCACATTAAGACATGAAACGTTTGACCTATACTTAATGAATATGCTTTTATTTGATTCTCGTGTATGTTTGTATATAACCAACGCCTTTAGACTTGATTTATATCCACTTCAAATTGATAGATTTAATTCAATCTTTGTACACCTATCAAGGATCGGTGAATGTAACTATTACAAACGACTGGTGGGTGTAAACTATTACAAAGTATATATACTTATTGTCTCATTGTCTCTTGCGTTTTTGTACATAATTATTGTCTCACTACTCCTAAGTAGTGAGACAATAATTTGATTCCATCAACATAGCATGTTTTTTTAATTCTCTCAAACTAAATTTATCTTTAGATTTAGATTAACTCTATGGTACAGACGAGTCTTATAACACATTACCAGCAAAATAACTTGTGTAATAATTGAGTGAGAAGCGTCCCTACAGAATATGCATCTAGTACTACTCATATTTTCATTATCGACACACAGCTGATCAGCTCTTTATCTCTTTATTTTTCTCAAACTTTGGATGTAATGCAAAAGTTACTAGTAGTATAGAGTTACTCACCTTTCCTTTGTATTATAACCCTTAACAAAGGCCTGGCGGTCAGTAAAGCTCTAGCTAAGTTATCATCATTGTTAATTGGCAGCAAATCACCATCTCTTGGGTCTGTGTAGCTGATAAGAAAGGCCACATCGTGTAATCTGTGTAGTTTCTCAATTAACGCCTTGAAATCATCATATTTTAACTTCTCCGATTTATTTAGTGAAAATCTTCTGAACTCTGCATCGAACTAGAAAGCAATTTACCGATTAAAGTCTGTAGAGATCGTAATGATACAATTTTTTACATAATTTGTATGAAATATCTGTCTAAATTTTTAGAATTGTTGTTTGAAGTATGATGATGAGCAATATTGCATGCACTATTCGTATTTAATGATTACAGAATCATTAAAAGCAAGCTATCATTGTATTATGTTTCATTAGTGTGGACTACAATCAAGAATCTTTGTTTTAGTAGAAGAACATAAATACTTTGAAATAACGATCACATAGATGTCGGCTTGAACAACGTATGCGATATATTATCTAAAGTAAACAGATTTACTCTCACAACATTATCGTTTATGGAAAGAAATTAGAAATTATTACTCACTTTAGTTTTGACTTCCACACTCTGGCTGTCGATTCTAGCGGCGATTTTGTTTTTAGACATCTCGAAAGCATTTAACACTTACACTAACACAATAAACGTTTCAAAATATTTAGGCACTTGTTACGTGAAAAAACATTGTAAAATATCAAAAATTTTAAAACAAACGAGAATGTTGAATCGACACTCGCGTCGTAAATTGTAATTTGTAAAGTTGATTTTCTATTATAAAATATTTAAGGCATTAGTAATAATTAACCAATGAGGAGATAGTTTACAAAGCACATTTTACATCCCATTGGCTAAAATTGTTTACAGATGACAGCTAACTGAAATTTACAATGAAAACAAATAAACGTTTCATTTAACGCATTAATTATCTGACGTTAACAGACCTTAGTTGTTGTAATTTTAAAATAAATTAGCTTACAATAATTCTCTAAGGAATACTACTAAAATATTCTTTGTGCTGTGCAAATTCCATTTTCAATAAAGTTAAATCATGCAACTATTCATCTTATCTAATATATATACGTAGGTAGTACCGTATAAATATAATCATAAAGTATCTAGTCAGCTGACTGTTGCATCATGGCCTTGGATGAACTATCTAAAAGACAAAAACTTATTATGTATTATTTAACAATGCTTCCAAACTCGTTAGAGAAATAATAATAGTTGGTGTTGTGTGATTTGGTTCAAGAATATAATAAAGTAAAAAAAATGAGAAGATGTAAAAATAGGTTTTGATTCTGTACAAGCTTAAGCTTAGCGCACCTTCATGAGTTATTAGTTAGTTGTTAAGCCCTGAAGTGAGGTAGGTGTATTTATCGTCACCAATAAAATTACTGGTGTTTGTAAGAAGAGACTTTGTCAGAAAGGATCTGTTTCCATATAATAAGTATTTAAAACTACTCTATGGTATCTGTGAACAAGTCATAGGAGGTATTTATTCACAAAATCATTTCTTCGATCGTGTACCTTTCTCGTCATTCAAAAACCACAGTGATTATAAGTCGTTCAAATCATTATTTTAATCTAAAATGCATTTATAATTTTAACATTTGCCAATTGTGTCGAATAGCCTATCTCATCTCCGATTACCGCTCTCAGTCAGTTTTAAATATTTCTTACATATAATATGGAGGTCTTCAAGAGAAGAGTAAACAGGTACCTTCTAGGGAAGCGCGCTCCATCTTAGGTCACATCTCAGCTTACCATCAGGCGAGATCGTGGTAAAGCGCTGCCCTATCATCGGATGAAAAACAGAAACTATGCTGTATTTTGTCGCAGGTCTTTGTCACATATATTTTTGTTACATACAGGTATAACCCATTACTAAATGTTAAACACTTCCAATGGTAATCGCGCTTAGACTTAAATATAGATAGGTGAAACTAAAAAAAAATATGTGAGTATATATGGCAATTCAAATTTAATTTTCAAGTTGACACTGACATTTGACAGTTATCACCATTTAAAAATATAAAAATAACATGAAAATGGAAAAATAATCCCGATTCCTTGAACAGAAATTATATTATTTAATTCATATTTTCCATAAACATACATCATATAATCTTATCAACATGAATCCTCTTAAAAATCCGAATGCGGAACGTAATAATCCTTGTTTAAAGGTATATCGCAATCCATAATAAAGTTAGAAAAAGAAATTTACACAAAAAATTGCATAACATTTTATTTTCAGGAACAAGAACAGTCCTATAGCTGTTTGAATAAAAATGGATTTAATCAAGAAAAGTGTGAATTACACTTCGATAATTATAATACGTGTAAAAAGTTCTGGGTAAGAGCAGTATTATATGTACTATCCTTAAACAGACAGCTAGCTTGTATCCAGAGAAAAAATATATATATACATACGTTAAAAAAATCTAATTTTTAACCGATCATGAGGTGGAATTCGAAAGATGCTTCTTTCGCCGAAATGCTGAAACGTTTAATAATTTCTTATACATAAAGCATTTGAATGCTCAAATGCTAAAAAAAATCAAACTAGAGTCTTTTCGTTTTGATGACAACCTCAAATATACTCAGTAATGTTAAATAATTCTCATCAATCAGTCATAATATAGTTAAATTAATAACCAAGAGCATATGTTATTAATAATAATTATTGTACACAAAACTCTAAATAAACCACCTTCAGATTTTCTGAAATTGTCAGAAATAGATGAAATTTAGGTGAGATCACATGGCAGACACCAGCTCCCAATAAAAAGATTCAGAAAAATTATTTAACCCAGTAAAAAGTTATGTGATAACAAACACAAAAGACAATACAGTCTACTTGATAGCCTTCTCCTTTTTTGAAGAATATTGAAACAAAATACACAAAATGAAAGCATAAACATTACTATGTTACTCAGTATCAATAAATTTAATTTCATACATATGTGTGCTAAAACTATATCTAAATTAAGAAATTTAACTGAATAATTTTCTAAAAAGTATAAAATTGTTTCAGGGAAAAGTGTATAAAGACAGGAAGGCGAAAGGGCTAACTCCATACATGCCGGAAGTTTCGGAGAGAGAAAAAATCAAACAGGAGTATTTGAAAAATGTTTACTTTACCTCCTAATTAACACTAGTTTATGAGCTGTAAATATTTGAGTATTCATAAATATATAAAGATGTTAAGCAAAAATGTTGCAAGAGTTTATTTATTGAATGGGCATTTTTATAGTTATAAGCTATTGGTTGATTTGGTTAGAGAAAAAGTATGGCAACACTAATGCAGATTAAGTTTTATACAATTGCAAAAAGTTTTTAATATTTTATAATACATTTTTTCTATAGTACATACAATTATTTGAAGATTATATATCAAACAAAAACGAAATCATTACATTTATATCAAACTTAAAATGTAATTATTATTCTAATTGAATAATAAAACTATATATTTATTCTATTAACTGATGGATATTTGTTATCCATTGCATTTTCTCATTACCAAATGTAATAAGTACTTATTATTTTATTGATTATTCCTTGTTAAAATTCTGAAAATGAATAGTGTTGAAGATTTTTCACACACTTGGTTTTTCTAATAGGAACCTTATCCATAATGGACTTTTAACACAACGAAACATACATTTGAAATTTGTTTAAATATATCATTTATATAATATGATATCCGATCATGATATGGAAGGAAAATTTATACTTAATATACCTATGATTATTAACATACTCATACATAATTTTATACTTTCAATGCTATAAAATGTGTGGAGTACATACATAGGGTATAGGCACATAAAACCGAAAGAGCAGAAGAAGTTCCATTACTGTGGCGAGATCACCGGTGGCCGAGAGGCTATGCGTTGCTTATCGAATCCCGCCTCGTGATCAAATTTTTCTATATCAAAATTTCTCAATTTTATACTAGTTAAAACATCATTTAACATGAATTAGATAATAAAACAACATCATATTGACTGAATAGTTTTATTTTCTCACAAAAATACAATGTGTTGCTAAGCCATGTCCAATGAATTTATTGGCCAAAGATAGTGAGATTTTGGAAGCAAGTAGCAACAGACTACATCTTATAATTTGGATACCCCAGGTAACTAGGTACATCTGAAATAAGTTGTATATCAAAGCACCTTTTGCTATTTTGTTATGATATAATTTATGTATATATAATTAATAATGCTATATTATGCCTTGATTTACAACATTTTTTTTATTACTGTTTATATAACAGTTTTAAGCAAGTATAATACAATAGAATTACACTGGTCTGCAGTCATTTTGTTGCCCAAGATAAGAGATTGATTTTTGGTGTATTGTGTTCACAATTCATAAAATTATTAATGGTTTTGTAAGATTTGCTCTCGTTTTCTCTTCAATATTCATTTTAAATTAGAAAAATTGGAATTCAAGAAACTAAAAAAAATATATATTTATAATGTCAGGTTTTTTCGGAGTAAATATGATATATTGAAGTAAATAGAGAGGAAAAAATGGTAAATTTCCATAAAACGCTTATTAAAAGCTTTTCTTTTATAATTTTTAGGGTAGACCAGCAGTAATTAATTGTTCAAAATACAAGATACGAAAAAATCGTAAAAAAACAGCACATTCAATACTTTCATGAATATGTTTGTGATTTAGGCACTCATAAACATAAATGTTTGCAAAAATATCCAGGGCAAAACAAAAAAGAAACCAGAATTGTAGAGCTGTGTTATAAATATTGAATAAAAAATAATCAATTTATATTTAGAATAGAAATTATTATCTATCATGTTGAAAATGCTTACTCATAGATTTCTATCATATCTTTGCAATAGAATGCGTCATGATATAAAAAACATGATTTCAACCCAAGTAAGAGTTACAAGTCCGGGCTGCTCTTAAGTCCGAGTTTTATTTGATGTATCGAGTGTCAAATACAATTGGAAAAATTGCACTTTTTTTAATCTTGCCTAAAATTATGAATCTGTATTTCACTTGCTTAACTTTTTTCTTTTATCAGAAACAAAAATTATCTGTACTTGCTTCTTTTAGTGATGAATGTTCTACCTAAATAAGACTATGAAGGCATGTTAGGAAGAACTGTTTTCAAAAAGTAGTTTCTTACACATATACATGGAATACTTTAAATGACTGTTCTGTCCAATTTGCATGACATGCAGTTTGATCAAACAGTGTTTTGGAAATCCGTAGCTAAAAATATTACTAGTGTCCTAAAAAATAATTTAAATATTTGTATGTTAATCTGAATGATAATATAAAGCTAAAGATATTCTTTGTTTGAACGCAATTATCTGAGGAACTACTGGACTAAAAGTAACAAATTCTTTCACCATTGGACTTGAACGCGATCCCCGTACTATAGTCTAATAATCCAGGGTCGTTAGTATTGATGTGAGATTCTATCAAATATTTGCTTTCAAGTATGCATGTCATGCAAATTGGATACCATTATATTATGATATATAGCTATGGCCATACAGAGTTAATTCATTGTACTTAAAATAAATTATAGTCTTTAATAAACTGTACGAAAATAATGTTTTATGAACAATACTTATGCGTGCAAAAGCACAGTGAGGCTAGACTTCATTATAACAAGCTATCTACACAATGGCTAGTCTATTATTATAACTGCTATCTATTTCATTTATCTACATTTTAAAGACAAACTGCGTTCATTATTCTTCTATTAATATTGATGTATTTAGAATTATTCTCTCATAATTTAATGGAGGTCATTTTTATTTTGGGCGAAAAAATAATATTTACATAGAGTTGCCAATTATCTTAAGTTAGAAATTGTAATTTTATATTATAAAAATACCACAGAGTATGATGTACAATATGAAATTGCTTTTAAATTAGTAAATAAGGCGCTAGCATGTATTCACATGCTTTGTTTTTTAGTGCACATTAAATGTTAAATTATAATTAATACAAAAAATGAGGTGAGTATTTTTATAAAAATAATGATTGATTTGTAAGATGCCTTCAAATAGTCGGATAAAACACGATTAATAGGGTGTGCAAGATATATAAATATGAGTTATTTTTATATACTTGTTTCAAAATAAAACAGAAAAACAATGGCTCTTAAAATTTAGGTCAAATCTGAGAATTTGAAGGTAAAATGTGCAACTTAAAATTGATATTACAATAAGTTTATTTTTAATGATTTATTTAGTAAACATTCTATAAGAAATAAGTAAAGGATATAGACATTAATAATTAATTAAAGAATGTTTACAAAATAGAACAACTATAATCAAAAAAAAGTTTTAATCAACGTAAAATATAAACACAGCTGATGTGACTAAGTTATATTGCTATAATATGCAACTTGTCCACTAAGTTATTTTCCTATTCACAACTTAAAAATTAAGTAAAGTAAATATAAAATACACATAACATAATCATTAAGTTGTGATAGTGTTCTTCACTAAATATAAGTGGAAATGTGTTCCAACTAGGTGTCAAAGTGTAAAATAATTATATGCTTAATAAAATTAAAATAATTAGCTTAAATTAAAATGATTCCTAGGTAAAGACAATGCGTGCTATGAGCCCATGGGATAAAGACGTGTACACAATGCAAATTTACAAAATAAATGTACACTATCTTTATAAATAACATAACATTAAACTGGCATGTTTTAGTTTTGGAAAATAGGCTGAGTATTCACGTAGTTTTTAGCGGTGTTCTGAAGTATTCTATTTTGAATATACATTAAAAATCTTTATTTGGGAATAGTGAGTGACAAATTAAATGAATTAAACGAGATTTTGTTTCGAATGTTACATTAATTTGAAAAGTCATGAGACAGTTCCTTTTGTTAATATAATTATTTTTTAAGGTTACTTCTTTATTTATTTATCCTGGCTATTTAACACTTATACTATTATTACTGGTGTTTATGCAATACGTGTTAGACAAAGAAAAATAGTGCATCTCCCTCTCTTTCCAACAGACATGTATTATAAAAAAAAACATGAACCGTTTTCAAATTGTTAGAAGAAATTTAACTGGGACCATATGAACGGCACCAGTTTTTAATTAAAAAAATATCTATATTGGTATGTCCAATAAAAGTTATAAACAATAAAAATTGTTTTTTTTTTTAATTTTTCTCATATTCAGAAGTTCTGACAATGGTTAAAATATTCCCATATTAAGATTATTACTGTATGTATGTTAATGTTATGTTTCTAGCACACATTGTCCTCTAAGAGTCAATCTGCGCGCTGTTTTATGTGGAAACAGTTTATTCTGAAGTGGTCGCACATTTGTCGTACCTGAAATAAATAGATTTTAATTGGTTACTCGGGTTGTCTGGATTTCTGTGTGACCTGTGTTATTTTAATCAGCTTTGAAAATAATCTATTTGACATATTTATTATTAACATATCATAATAACCATTGTTTATTAGATTTACTATGTTAATCGAAGTTTTTCTGTAGTTATAAACATTGTAATCGTTTTATTCTTTTATCAGTTATGTCTTTTTTCAATCTTTGTACGAATCTTTATTTAGAATCAATAAAGATCATAAGAGAAATAAAAAAATGGCGACATGCGGTGAGACATCTGACACTAATTACTAATGGTAATTGGATTTGTAAACAGTATTAGCTGTTGCCCTCATACTAACCGTTCCCAATCCTTTCCATAAAGGAATCTTTTTTTAATCCCCTTCCAATTTAAGGTCGGCAATCCAAATGTTCATGGGCGGTGGTAGCGCTTACCATCAGGCGACACACCAGCTCCATCCGTCCGTTGCCTCATAAAAAAACCGCCCTTGGCCACTTACCACACAAGCGCCATAATGCACATGGGCGCAGACCACAAAGCCGGTCACCGTGTAGAAGACAGTGGGTTCGTATCTCGGGTAGAGCAAGGACGTCGCAGCGCTGAGAGCCAGCGGGTACACCAGCCAGTTGGTTGAGTCGCAGCGCTGATTACTCATCTGACTGACTATCAGCCGACACTGGAATTAGTGTAAACTAATTAATTATTATAGAACTTAAGTTTTCATTCTTTATGGATTTCTTATATTATGAATTACTAAAATAAGTGGTCCGCCCCGGCTTCGCCCGTGATACATATATAGCCTTCCTCAATAAATGGGCTATCTAACACTGCAAGAATTTTTCAAATCGGACCAGTAGTTAGACCAGACCTGAGATAAGTGCGTTGAAACAAGCAAACAAACTCTTCAGCTTTATAATATTATTAGTATAGATATACATTCTAGTATTTCTATTTATATAATTACGTTCTGAATAAATGGCGTGAGCCGACCAAGCTAGATTACGGGAGGGTTTCTGTGTACAAATTTATTTACTATGATTTTATATAACCCTTTATTGACAAGCTACCTATTTACAAAATATAAGCCAAGCCAAGGCCAAGAGCGAGTCGGATTCGCCCCATTATGGGTTTCGTTTCGCTAAACCGCAATTGCAAAAAAATCGGTCACCCATCCAATTTATGACCGTGCTAGCCGTTGCTTGAGCTCGATTTTTTAAGTTTTTGTTATAAATACATGCTCTAAAAATTTTAACTGTCTATCATGAGCTACAGTTTGATGACACACGGATGGAAGGACAGACAGCAGTCTTAGTAATAAAAAGGTCCAGTTTTTACCCCTTACATATGGCACCCTAAAGAGGTTTTAATTCGGTATAAAAGCGTTAAATTAGTTAAATACTAGCTGCGCCCCGCGGTTTCACCCGCGTAAATCTGTATCCCGTAGGAATATAGGTATAACAAGTTGCGCATGTGTTATTCCAGATGTCCAGCTATCCGCGTATCAAATTTCATTGCAATCAGTTCAGTAGTTTTCGCGTGAAGGAGCAACAAACATACATACACATACATACATCCTCACAAACTTTCGCATTTACAATATTAGTAGGATATAATGAAACACTAACAGCAACATTACTGAACAGGCTTCCAATTAACAAGAACACCATTCTGGGGTCATCATCGACCAGTGATGATTTATGGACCCAAAAGCTGGATACAATGAAAATGCCTAAAATCGACCACAGAGGCCGTATTGCTTCCAGAGGTGATCGCATCTTGCCCGTTCGCAGCTTGTATGATCTGGAAAAAACCGGTTTAAATTGGTTAATTTTTTTTAATAAATATTTTAATTTAATACAATCGATCATATTATAAATATAATCGGTTATGTTTTTTTAACAGTTATATTTTTAATGAACGCGAAAAACGAAGGTTTTCTATTCGACTGGGTCTATTTGGTTTTGCCATTTGATTCGTGAATTGTTTATGTATTTATTCTTCATTGTATATACAAACAAGACAAAAAAAATATACTAGTAACAGAGGATTGTATACAATGGGCGGCCTTATGGTTATAAGCCATTTCTTCCAGGCGATTCCACCGACGGGTAAAATGGGAAACTATGGTTCAATGGTACCATATATTACCAATATAAATATAATTACCAATATAAATATGTTATATTATATAATCAATAAATGTATGTTGTCAACCGACTGACGTGATTGTTTTTGTGTTTGATAGGGAATTGATCCTATTCTAGGATCTGGAGTGGACACAGAGACGTCGGTAACCATTTTTTTATTATTACTTTATATACGACTAGCTTTTGTCCGCGGCTTCACACGCGATAAATTCGCAGCAGATGTTATAATACACAAACCTTCCGCTTGATTCATACTCTCTGTTAAAAAAAACCCCATCGACATCCGTTGTGTAGTTTTAAAGATCTAAGCATACATACAGACGGACGCAGGAAGCGACTTTGCTTCATACTATGATATAGAATGACGATTATTTTTTATATAAAATGCTGTTAGATGACTCAAAAAATAAAGTAACAGATAAAAAAAAAACAAACTCAAATCTTTAACCTCCTTTTTCAAAATCGGTTAAAAGCATTACTCACTCCTGAATATTATATAAAGCGACTGGCAAATTGGTGAGGACCCCCGTCCCATATATGACCCACTCAAACGCGTTGGCCAGTGTGTAACTTCCGAATATATATTTCTTGTAATATGCCGTCCCCTTCACGCCCGTCCACATAAAGAAAAATGTGGATGCCTGAAAAATAATTTTAATTATATTATTATAAAGAAAGAAAGAAAGAAAGAAAGAAAACAAGCTTTATTGCCACTTAAAAAAACACAAATCCATGGAAAAACTAATATAAATTAAAAAAATTAACACTAATATAAATTAAAATTAACATAAAAAATTAACATGACAATTGGGACAGACTCAGCCATGCTGACGGGCTTTAACCCCCGAACAGCTGTAACTAGCTGTTGACCGCTGCTTTGCTCTGTGAAAGATATGTAACAGCTGTTATTTAATTTATAGTTTGACTGACTCCGCCCTGGCTGATGTGGAATTAAGACAGACAAACATACATTCACAATTTATAATATTGTGTTTAAATGTATATATATACATATTTTTTAATTCTAGTGTTTGATTGTGATTTCAACGTAACAATTTTTATTGGTAATAATTGTTTATTAAAGCAAATTCACAATCTAGTTTTTTCCATGTATTTCACATTCTATATGTTTGTTTAGGGCAATCTATGAAACGACTAAATCGGTTCCAAATGTAAAAGTGCTAATTTAACTACACGTTATATTGCAAAAAACCCACAAAGCCACAGACAGTTATATAGATAGATAGATGAATCCCTACTAATATTATAAATGCGAAAGTAACTCTGTCTGTCTGTCTGTCTGTTACGCTTTCACACCTAAACCACTGAACCAATTTTTTTGTAATTTGGTATGAAGATAGAACTGAACTTGGGAAAGGACATAGGATAATTTTTATCGCGAAAAAAATGATAGAAGGAGTTGAAATAGCTCCCTATTTTAACTCTATGAAAGCGATATAGACGAATTCCATGCGGGCGAAGCCGCGGGCGGAAAGCTAGTAGTTTATAAAAGAACACATTAAATACATTACAATTACAAAATAAGACAATTAAACAAAGAAAAATTAACATAACAGAGGAGAAAAAAAACAGGACGGAGATAAATATGCACTGTATTCTTAAAAAAAGGGTCTTGGCTCAGCAAAAATGTCATATATATAATATAGAATATCTTTCCATCTGTTTGTCCAGGATAATATAAATGGCTTAAATATTAAAGCACTAATATTTTATTGTGCAAATAATATAATAATTTCTGTGAAATAACTGGCTCATCATCATCATCATCATCATATTAAACCACAAGATTTGCTTTATTTAAATCATAACTAAGTAACTCACCCACATGCTAAAATCGTAGCCCCAGGGCAGAAACAGCACGCCTGTGTTGTATTTCTCCCAATGACTTAAATAGAAGTTTAGGAGTAGATTCCACATTATGTAATACATTCTGGAAAGTAAATGAAAGGAATCAGTTTTAATAAAAAGAGAATTGAAATTTATTGTGGGAGTCGAGCACGCTTCGGCACGGGTTGGGCCAGCTCGTACCGGGCAAGTACCACACCCATACAGGAGACCGGCGTGAAATGTCTTGCTATCGTGTTTCGTTCAGTGAGTGGGGGAGCCGGAGGCCCATTTCCTTTTCCTTACCATCAATCCTTTCTTCTTCCCTTCCCAATTTAAAGTCGGCAATCCATTTGTAGAGGCGTGAGGTCTGCAATTGCAATTGACCTTATGCCTCTACAAATGTTCACGGGCGGTGGTAGCGCTTACCATCAGGCGACCCAGCTCCATTGCCGACTATGACATAAAAAAAAGAATCGAAATCGGTTCATCCAGTGGAAAGTTCTGAAGTAACAAATAATAAAATATAGTGTCATTTTGAGAATTATTGTTTTATTGTTAAGTTAACTAAAAACAAAACGCTAATAGCCAACATTACATTAATAAATACAATATTTATAACCTCCACTCACAAAAATAACTCTGTCTGTCTGTATCTTCACGCCTCAACCACTAAACCGGTTTAGATGAAATTATTGAATAGTTTATTATTGAATAGTAGAGACCCGAGAAAAACATAGGATTCCTTTATTCAAAAATTTACTTGAAACTTACGGGAAAAACCTCTATTTTCCACTTGATTTCCCGGGCGAAGCTTCGAGAAGACCTAGTAACATACCTTATAGGCGGAATGGAGAAGTCCAGCCGGCCAAATATGGAGTAAAGGCAGGCCGGTATGAAGAATACGGAGTACGAATCGAGTCCATGGTCGAACAGCTCGCCCAGGGGACCAGAGGTCTGCGTGCGGCGGGCCTGCTTGCCGTCTATACCGTCTGTGAATTGTTTATTTTTTCATTAATAAACAATTTAATTTACAGATTTATTTTTATAGATGAGAAAATTTTAAAGAATAGAAAATATTTAATTCCGTCTCAGCAATCCTATTTCTTCTACTCTTTCGGTTGCTATGGCGGGACCACGGGTGGCCGAGAGGCTTGGCTAGATGTGGAAAAAAAACGCTGGTTCGAATCTCGCCTCGTGATAAAATTCTCGAAATCAACAAATATTTAATTTATATGTATTTGTTATATTTGATAATAATGCAGACTAGATATAATCGATTTAGATTTTCGGAATTCCATACAAAATAAATATTTTTTAAGTATTTTCGAATTTATATAATTTATTCATTTGAGAGAAAATTATTGAGTGACAATGGACAAAATTTGTTATCAAAACCACAAGTGGGTGAAAAAATTTATGAAAATGTTAAAAAAAAAAAACTTATTTACCATATTTAACATATTTAGAAATTAAAAACTTTTTAACGGATTTTAAACGCGATTTCTTCATTATATTATTAACCCGACGTTTCGAACACTTTAAAAGTTTAAAATCCGTTAAAATGTTTTTAATTTTTAAATGTATAATGCTCGCGTAAAATCAAACACAAGAAAACGCTATATTTAGACTAGCTAATTTAAAACCTACTTTACATAACTTCAAACCAAACTTCATCTTACCTAAAGTATAAGCCAGGAACAAGAACACGGCCAGCAGGTACCATAAGGACTGCGGGATGACCTCAGTGTGGCCATTCAAGGGTTCAGTGGAGGTCCCATTGACCCTAGCGCTGGCCGCTGCGTAATCGTAGTCATAGTATGAGAGCAGAATGAAATCTACAACTGTTAGGAGGAACCCCGCGAAGGTTAGGACGTTTGGAGCTACCCATCTTGGTACGAGCTGAAATTAATAATAATAAATAATAAGCCTTAAAGAAATAAATAGTAAATAATTAAATAGTAAGCCTTCCAAAAGACCGGTTATCCTCTGGTGGTACCCGAGTATTAAGTTAAATTAATGCACATAAGAATAAAAATTAACAAATAAATAATGTACAGTTGGGCGGCCTTATCGCTTAGAAGCGATATGTTCCAAGCAACATTGGGATATAGGAAATATAAATTTTGAAAAGGTAGAAAGTGCATAAATAAATATAAGAAAGTGTACACATACGATAATTACCATTGTCAATAACTTGTTTATTACTTATAGCTAGGACGTGTTTATACTTCCAGCAGTCACAAATAATACGTGTGTATGGATTCCTTAACAAGATCAGCTTGTTTGTATATTGTTCATTTTATATAAGCACAGCTGTATGGATATTTCTATAATATCATTGCGCAAATTTAAATTTGTGAACTTGCACTAACTTTGAGTTTGAATATTTTGTTTACCTAAATGTTTTTATAATACAACAATTAATTAATTTAATTTAGACATAATGTCAAAATTTAACTATAAAATTAATATGTAATGTCTCAGAGCTAATGAAAGTTGCATGGCCTTTGTGGCTAATGTGTTGATCGTGTTGTAATCTCTGTTAACTTTTGTACACACATTATGCAAATAAAAAATAATAATAATTATTATTAAAGATACGATTTAACGATACAGTTAGTTATCATCATCATCAGACCATATTTGTTCATCTGGCCAAGACACAGTACTTAGATGTACCGGTTCCCTTGCGATGTTTTCCTCCGCATATTAGAACGTAGGCCAAGGATAATAATGTACAGATTGATTGAAATTAGCGATCCGCCCCGGCATGATCTATACATTCTTACCTTCCTCTTGAATCAATCCATCTATTTAAAAAGAATAATCAAAATATGTTGCGTAATTTTAAAGATCTAAGCATACAGACACACGGAGGGCGGGATGCAAGTGTTTTATGTTATGTAGTGAAATCAAATTAATTTCTACACGCTGGTGTAGTCTCGAGCTTTTTGGATAAAATGTGAGGCCTTCTTACCCAAAGCGCCAATCTTTTTTAGTAAGTTTCTCAGCGATATCTTTTTAGAATCGATTTCTACAATTAATAAATACTTATGTACAACTTCTTAATAACATTCTTTGGGGCTTAACAGTTACCGAGTAGGCTGATCAGTGATCGACCCTAGCTTCACGCCGAAGAAGTACCATCGCTTAGCATCCATTTATCCCACAGGTTATATCACTCAATCTATAGACGTACTCAAATGGCCTTATGAATTGGCTTACAATGTAGCATACTATTCATCTTAGGCAACTGGCAAGAACGATGTCAACTAGATAGCGCAGCATTTTAGAGGATCCGTGAGTCCGCAGTCGTGCATCCAGTAAATGCATTACACATATTTTAATAACGAGATGATCAGTAATTGAAGACTTTTGAACCGATTAGAGACGCGATTTATTCATTATATTAAACGCTCACTGTGAAGTGTTCGAAACGTCTGGTTCAGTGACATAACGTATTTGAATATAAAAGTATTTAATTTCTAAATATATGATGGGTTAAATATACAACCACAAGAAAATATTCTTATAGATTAGTAAGTCTTGTATACCGTAGAGAGAGGTTCTTCTGTATTATAGGTACACACTAGATTAAGAGACAATAACTTCCATTGATATTATTTAAAGGTTAAATAAGTTACATAACATTTACTGTGTTCATTCAATTAGATTTTATCCGTTTAAAGTACCAGAGTTATGTAACGATCTAGGGCTGTCAACTTTGCTTTGGAAGATGTTAATTTTTAGAGAATAATAGTTGAGTGATATATACTTTTCTCATACAACTATACCATAATACAAATTGTGGGCAACCCTGTTTGGATTTACATGGGTGTAGATATCTGCGTATATAATTTTGCGTCAGATTTCGGAAATTCTTTCACATGACCTAAGCACTAAATTAGTCTACTATACGAGTATCAAACGATTAACCTATCAATAGCAGATAAAGCGTAAAATACGGTATATTTTTGAAAACATTTGTAATTATTATAATCGTATTATCGCAAAAATACTGCACACTCATGATCATATATTTCGCCACATTGCATTGCAAACTGTTTGTTACATGTATTACAAATTCACAGACTACGCTACACGAAGATAATTGTACGAAGATAAGTTATGGGAACCAGATAATTGACATACTAAATACTATCTATGCAACTTACTATATACATAATGAAAAAGTAATCAGATCAATTCTGTACTTTATAAAAAATGATGGCTCATAGACCCAAAACAATGGTCAGAACTTTCTTCTTATAGAGGCACTTTTGAATCGTCATAACATAGTTTTAACATTTACCACCGGTTCGGAAAGCAGTTTCTACAGAGAAGAGACGGCAAGAAACTCTGTAGTTGCTCTTTTAAAATAATATCAATTTTAAATTCTAATGTACCCAAGCGTATGCTCTGAAATACTCCGTCATTTATAAAATAACGTTCTATATTGGTTAGTAATACTGCATTTGAATAGTCGCGGCTTTCAGCCAGTTGAACATACGTTCCGACATACAATTTCATGGCATGAGATAGTGATTAAAACATTGCAATTACAAATGAATATGTCTTTTATCACGCGATCGTTATCTTGTTGTTGTAATTACTACTTCTTGAGACTAACAATTTATTTATTCACTTAGACTTCTTCTAGGAGCACTTTTGAATGGTCATAAGATAAGTTTACCGTTTACCACCGGTTCGGAAAGCAGTTTCTACAGAGAAGAGGAGGCAAGAAACGCTGTAGTTGCTCTTTTAAAATCATGACAATATTACATTTTGACTTTAATGCGTATCAATAAAAAAATAGCTTTTGCCCGGGGCTTCGCATGCGTTAATTCGGAGTAATTTAATAGATGTTATTATACATATAAAACTTCTTGTTGAATCACTCTATCTATTAAAGAAACCCCATCAAATCCGTTGTTCAGTTTTAAAGATTTAAGCATACAAAGGGACATAGGGACGGAGAAAGCTTTGTTTTATACTATGTAGTGTAATAATAATGCCAAAGAACTGCTTCTTAAGCGACAATATTTATTGGGTTTATCATCCATACATTTTTTAATACTCTAGAAGGTTCCTTGAATACAAATTAATTTAAATATAGGTTTTAAAAGCTACAACATAAATGGCAATCTATATTATCCGTATGTACATTCATATGTATTTAATAAAAAACAGTTATTTTAATATTTAAATAGACAATTTATATATTGGTATAGATAAAAGCAAATCAGCAAAGCAACAACGTCATGCGAGTTGATCGGACTCAGACGGAAGGCCAACCATCCTAACAACGAAGCATAAAAAACGAGTTATGTAAATAACATATATAGGCGATTCATGCGATTGTGACAGGTTAAAGTTATTTAAATGTAACAATCTTATCAGTTACGACAAATAATTGTATAAAGAATATGATAAACACGGTTTGGAAAATATTGACTCGTGAAAATAGGTCAAGCAATTAAGGAGACAGTTGATATGTCTAATTTTCAGGAACTGTCTTTTTATCTTGTACTCTATCTGGCAGATAGGTGTTTTTAAGTGTTCTTTATCTGACAGATAGGTGTTTTAAAGCCAAAACGAGATTTATGAGGTTTTATGAATGGCTTGGTAACGAGATTTTTAAGCCCAGTCTTGTTTTTGGTCAGGAATTTCTACAATTCTATGTATTTTTATGTATTCCCTAAATCGTTCCAATAGAATTTAATATATTATAACGAGTCTATTACTATAGTAAAGGACAGGGATGGATTTCAGCGGTCATTTTCCGGTTTTGGTCTATAGAAGAACTGGAGCAGTACAGGGATATGTGTTTATAGGCGTCTCTTTCAATAAAAATTTATTCCCCCTACGGAATAAATTTCATAGCTTTGTATATATGTATTAGTGTGGATAGTAAACAATTACTATAAATGTCAGTGTATCTGCTAAGTATCAAATAATAAAACCGTTGAACATATTTTAATGGATTCTTTCATTACAATAGTTGAAAAAACAATTGATCAAAACTATACTATATTTTTTTTATGTCAAAGCGGGAAACTGAGTTGGTGGTTCGCCTGATGGTAAACGCCCGCCACCGCCCATAAACATTCGCAGAGGCTTAGATTTCTGAGAATGCGCTGCCCGCTTTAAGGGATAAAGAAAGGAAAGGATTGATGACTGGAAAGAAGAAATGGACTGGAAAGGGCTAGGAGAAGGAAATAGGATTTCAGCTCCCCCACTCACCATACGAAATACAATAGCAAGCTATTATTTCACGCCGGTTTTCTGTGGGGGTGTGGTACTTCCCGGTGCGAGCTGGCCTAATTTGTGCTGAAGCATACTGGACTTCCCCAATGGAAGATTTTTTAAACATAATAATAATAAATAACAAGCGGAAACTGAACCAACATCTCTCATAACATTCAAGGCCACGAATCACTGCGTAAACCGTAGTCGAAGATATAAATGTAATATGATAAAAGTTTCATCAATATTTTTGTTGTATTTTTAAATCTATAATAACATAGATAATGGGACACGTCTAATTCACCAGTCAATGATAAATTTCACGTATCTTATAGGATTATGGCTATTAGAACGTGATTTAATACTCTTTATCACGATTATTTAAGGGCACATAAGAGCTTGAATGACACACACACAGAATCAACGAAACAACGGTCTCGGCCCGGCTCTGTCGGTACACGTGGCCGCACGCACACATGCGTACATATATCGGTGTGACATAAGAATACGCGGTACTACAAAAATATATTGATTTTAGTAAAAAATTAATCACTATTAAATTACTATGCTTGAAGAATGATTTTACAAAAAAAAAATTATATGGGCAACATTATAATTTTATGAATTAATCTACTATATAAAAATAAGTCGGGTTTTCCTTCCTGACGCTATAACTCCAAAACGCACCAACCGTTTTCCACGGTTTTGCATTCGTTGGAAAGGTCTCGGGCTCCGTGAGGTTTATAGCAAAGAAAATTCAGGAATAATTTCAACACAAAAGCGGGAAAAACGAAGCCATCTGGTGGCGAAACGGAGTTCGCCGGGTTTGCTAGTAGTATATAGATTTATATTTATATATATAATAGTTAAAAGAAATGTTTGAAGATATTTTTGTATCGTAAGTTATCATATATCTAGTTCCTGAGACTATCACATTCAAATAAATTTAATTTGCAGCTGTATACTACATGTATTAGTACAGATTCACTATCAAATTATTGTCACTTGGCCTGCAACTTGGCTGGCTTCTATTGGAATTTTGATATACAACAGAATTATATTTTATCCATAGGCTACCATCACTATAGTAATCCTACTATCCACTAATATTGTAAATGCAAAAGTTTATTATAACCGTAGTTGCAGATGAATCCATTAACAATAATGGGAAACTATTATAAAAGTATTGTATTATCATCGGTCCTTGATAGGTATGCAGTTTCAATTTAATCAGATTTCTGGAAATTGGTGAAAAGAGTCCATTACATACATACATAGATACAGGCCAAGCTAATAAAAGCATGTTAAAAAGAAGTTACTGGGTTGTTGATAAATGCATTTATTCAGACTTCATATATCTTTGCTAATATAAAGTAAAGATAGTGTATTTGTGTTGTAAAGATTGAGTTTATGTGTTATAGAGTTAATCCCTTCATCCACTGAACCAATTTTTTTTAAATTATTTTACCAATTTACATATAATATGACTTCATGTTATTTATAAGTATCATAGGTTGTATTTTATTTTGTTCCGACCTTGAGATAACCCAGGTGAAGTAGGGAAAACTATTTTTTGTATATAAATAACAAATACATCTTGTTTTCTTACCTCAACCACTTTATTCCAGAACGGATGCATCACATACACACTTAGGGGGCTTGTATCCTTCGACATATACTGGAAATAAATATTATCAATATATATAATTTTTTGGTATTATTACTTCTACAATAAGACAAAATCAATTTATTACTCATAACAACATTATCTAACCACATAAGAAAATTCAGCGAGATTAGTACAGCATTTTGGTAAAAAGAACTGATATCCACTATATTCATTAGGTTGTTATTTGGTTTATACTCAAATAAAAAATAATTTGAATAAATTTCAAAATATGTATAATAATAGAAATTAGAATAAGCATAATCCAATGCTGTTATAATTAATAAACATGTTTCAATTGATACAAGCAGATTAAATAAAATTTTTACGAGTAACATACATCAAGGCTTGAGTTTAAACGTTTAATTATAGCGTTTATTTTATAAAATATATAATAATTCCTTGAACCAGAATGTACAACTAAAATGAATAGGTAACTCCTAACTTTGTCTCATTAAAAAAATCATCATAAAATTGATAAAATTGATGACAATTAAATAAATGTATTTAATAATAACGTATAAAAATAATAAAAATTTTACCAAAACTATCACAATCGAAAATTATATTAAATATTATTTACCAAGACGTCGTCGACTGTTCTATTTGTAATTTAAAAATTAAAATTGATTTTGAAAACAGAAGGCAATAAATTGGAACGTTCTAAAAATAATAGACAAAAAAAAACATTAATTTAAATTAGGAACGCATTCTACGATCTATTTCATATAGTATGTTGCGCAAATCGATCGAGTCAAATAGGTTATTGTTATTGTTTATGAAGCAATTTTAACTGCAAAATAAATATGGAATTTAAATACTTCAAAATAATTTTACGTACCTTGTAATTGTCGAAACCCTCGAGATGATCTCGAGTTAAATATTTGTAATTAAACATTTGCACTTTTTTATCACAACCATAAATTAACTAAATTATACTGTTTATAGCGGCTCCTTCAAACACATGATAACTTAATATTTTCAGGAAAATATTAGGGGAAAAATTAAAATTTTAACCGGTATAAAACTGTAAATAAAATTAAAATTTTACGCTAAAAATCACGCCATTCCAGCTACGATAAAAAATTTAAATTGACACAGAGTACTCGTCGAATAGAGGTATGTCAACACTCGATTGTAGTCCTTTTTATAATAATCGATATTTAAACATTTTAATTATTTCAAATCATAATTTCGATTAAATCAGTGCAAAAATCATACAGTGACATATTCAATTATCATTTTTTATTTTCTTGTCTCAAAATTCCTACACATCATGGATTTACTATACTATTTACAAATACTAATATTAAAAAAAAACATTAAATTTTATTTATTTTAAATTATACGTTCCAAAGTAAATATTTTACTTTCAAAATGGTTGTTTGTTGGATACTGTATTATTTTTTTCGATTTGTAATAATAGCATATTTTGAATATTATTATTCCAAACCACAAATAAAGTAGCTAAACATATTGATTCGCATAGACTCTATGATACTGCAGGATTCATATCCTATGGCATAGAGTCATCTCTATGCCATATGAAATAAGTGTATGCTGTTAATTTTTAAAATGTGCATAATACTTATACTACTTTGACATTAGACATATTGATTAGAATACTATCCAACATCCCTTTCATTTATTCATTTTGATTGAAGTATCGATTTGACAAAAATCGATTCTTATGAATCGACGTGGCTGGTATTAAATGCATTCACTACTCTGTGATAATTATGACGTATTACGCGAAGTGTTGCCATTTTTATTATATACTCTTCTAATATCAAACATTGCAATGACGCCGTTTGAATAGTTCGAAATCATGCATTTTATTTGCTAGCGATATATCCACTACGCTCAGAACAAAAACTCTTTAATTTTTTTTTTTCACTTTACTTTTACATTTTATGTTTTTTTAAAGTTACGCTTACTTAACTTTTCACTTTATCGAAGCTGAAATATTCCAATAGGAGTATACATTTGATAATATTAACCGTCGTACTGATATGTTAATAGCTTCACGTGCAAGTGAGTAAATTTAGTCTTCTTCTTTTTAGCATCTTTGACCGACCGGTTAAACTGTATACCTAGTAGAAAAGTAGTTCTGTGAATTAATTTCTATAAATGCAAAAATA
>NC_052127.1:1088546-1130119 GCF_012273895.1 Zerene cesonia
TTTTTTTTAATTTGCCTGCGATGTTAACTGCAAAATATTATTCAATGCACATAATTCTTTCTTAATTTTGTCCAATGTGTAATTGCTAGTCATTCGGCGAAGGCGTAGTTTTTATATAACCGTTCTTCATACAACAATAACACATGACTTCAATATTCCGACAAATTTGTTAAGACTGAGGATGAAATAGGTATCAGAATATGTCTCAATATCGGTTTGAAAATTTGAAAGGTAATACGGGAAGGTGAGGATATCGTTAGAATTTGTAAATTACGAAGAAAGTTGGATGATTGAGATGGAATATTTTCAAAGTCAGTACTGTAGTTGTAAGAATGGGCTGTTGATATATTTTTTTGTATAAGTTTTGATATAATTCGTCAATATAATAAGATAGGAATGCTATATCATGGAAGATTGCACCGGTATTGTTAGCGTACGTAACATCTGTCATACAATAAAGTTATAATCAATAATCTTTATGCGGTATCGATTAGATAAGATTACTATAATACCAATAAACAGTACAGCTTGGTAATTTCTTAGAATAAAACAGTAGAAATGAACGACTCCGAAATTGTAAGCCCCGTGTACAGACCAATAAAGTTTTACCCCAGTGACAGTGACGAAGATAATATAGCAATTGACGCTGATTTAAAAAAACCACCGGAGTATGAAGAAAAGGAGAGTGAACAAGAGGTCGATGAAGGTGAATTCGAAGTGGAGGTGTTTGATAACAATGTTTTCAACCACCGCGCGTTGAGCAAATACGCAACTACGTACGAACTGGAGAAATTTGAGAAGAACGTTTTGATAATCTTCAATCAAGAGAACATTTTTGGTTATAAGCCGAGATTGGGCACTGAACAGGACGTTAGAGAACTGGAGAGCACCTTCTCGAGATTCGGTTTTGAAGTGGAAATACATAAAGATTATACGAGAGAGGAAATCTTTCAGGTGTTGGACAGTTGTACGTAATATTTTGTTGATTATGTCGTTGTTGGTGATTGTTGTTTTTATGACGTTATCAATTTTTAATTCAATTTTAATTCAATCTTTAAAATGGGATGATGCATGTATAGATGAAATGTCATACTTTAAACTGGTTGCCGACTGTTTTTTGTGTTTGTTGTCCCATAACTTTCTACGGGGTGAACCGTTTTATATAATACTTTTTTTATTTGTAACCTGGTGCTTCCCATGTGATCCCATTTAAATCGGTCTAGTTTTGGTAATTTAAAGGCGGTACAGTTTTTTAAAATAATTATTTAAGTGAGAGAATAATTTGTTTTGTGATCGTCCCTCGTATGGTGATTTATCTTTTTTGTATTACAATGGTATAAATAAAGTAGGTGTAAAGAAAGAAATAAGAATAAAGGAGGAGTTTTTAAATACCGGACGATTTAGTTTATATAATTTAGTTCAGTTCAGCGTTATTAGTCCCTATTAGATTATTCCGCACGGATACAGATGTAAATGGTTCGTAGATGTCTCATCATTTCTAACTTCTGTTTCTTATAAATCATATAAAATGAGAGGTGAGTAAGAGGGTGAGATGGAGGTCCGTTTCCTATTTCTCACCCTTGCCCGTCCATTCCTTTCTTCCTACGACCAGCTTAATTACCCACTTTAAGCATAAAAAAAAATTTCTCACGATGTTTTCTTTCCGACTAGAGCAGTTGTGTAGATGTTTGCTTTAAAGAAAAAAAGGTATTCATTATTAAAAAATTATATGAATTCATGATTTAATAAACTTCAGTGAGGTAGGAAACAGCCTCAGCTAAATGCTGAACAAAACAAGCTCAAAATAGGGCTGGTTTGTCCGGTGAAAGGTTCGTCTTAAAAACGTTACATATAACTAGTATAATATTATATTATCTGTGCTTATACATGCTTATCATCATCACCATGAGCCCATTCATGTTCCCATTGCTGGGACACAGGCCTCTTATGAGAGTTCAGGGCATAATCTGCCACGCTAGCCAAGTGAGGGTTAAAGGATGTCACATTTGCCGATATCATTCACATGTGCAAATGAATTGAAAAAGAATTTTTTTTTTTCAACACGCTCACCAGTTCTCGAACCTTCGACTTACAGATTTTTATTAAATTTATATTAATCAAGAATTAGATGCATATTATGTGTTTCCAGTTAAAAGGCGAGATTTCACCGACTATGGGTGCGTGGCGATCGCAGTTTTGACCCACGGAACAAGGGACGGCATCCTGAGAGCCAGAGACCAGCAGCTTACGGAGTTTGACATCATTGATGCACTGAAAACTCATAATAAGCCTACGTTGATCACAAAACCTAAATTGCTTATTATTCAGGTATGAGTAGGTATTAGTAGTACACATTTTTCAGTGCATGTGTGTGTGAGAGGAAGAGAGAGAGAGAAAAATATAAAGAAAGAAAGAGAGAGAGAGAGAGAGAGACAGAAAGAGAAAGATATATCATGCACATACGAGTACATCTTGAAAGTAGGGTTCGTCATATCCAACTCCATGTGGAGTTACTAAGTCGTCTTAAAACAATACTAATTCCAGTTTGGAAAAATTACGAAACTAGACAATCTATTTGGTCTTTTTCCACATTGGAATGAGTAAATAGTTTTTTATTTTATTTTTAAATTGAAATTGTATATAATAAGATGTTTGTTACGTTCCAGGCTTGTAGGGGAGCGAGGGATATTCAAGGAGTTGTAGTGGGGAGGAGTGCTAAAATCAGAAGGGATATTGATGATGACTTTAATCCATACACATTACCGGTGGAAGCTGATATGTTTGTACTACACAGTTCATACATGGGGAACCCTTCGCATAGGTAGCTTTACAAACTAGATACCTTGTTTATAGAAGTAAAGGAAAACTTTTAAATACGCATATAATATGTGAATATATAGACAGCGTCAAAATATTCATGCATCTTTTTGTTTCGGCACATTTTGAAATGACAAAAAAAACTCGCTAAAGATTCACAAACTTTCGCATTCGTTACACAGATGAATCCAGCTTAGTTCTCTTCCAAATCTAGATGAATCTTTCATTACAGAGATGAAATCAACGGCTCCTGGCTGATACAGACGCTATGCCACAAAATAAAACAACTATCTCCCAAACACGACCTGGAACATATCATAATAGAAGTAAAACGAGAAGTGGCAATTGATAAATACCACGAAGAATATAACAGGAGAACTCTAGAAATCGACACGAATAAACAGATACCAGTTGTGACATCTACGCTTATAAGAAAGTTATATTTTAAAAGATTCGGAGAAGAGACGAATGCTATTTCGCATACTGATAGCAATGTGGTTCAATCTAGAAACGAGGTTTTGGATGCGTCCAGCCCAGTGTCGCTGGAATTCGGGCCGTGTTTGTGTTTTTTGGATTACTACGCGTATATAAAGAATTGTTTGCGGTGAGTTTTTATGTAGATGTCTCGGTTTTCAGTGACTTCATAACGTAAAGCTTGAAAGTAGCATAGTAAGAGATCGCCATGTGAACGTGATAGATTTTTTTTTAATTTTGCGCTCTGTACACTTCTGATCTATGGCCGCCTCCATGGTACTGTACCAAGGTTAACGCGTGAGCGTAGAACCGAGGAGTCCTGGGTTCAATTCCCGGTGGGGACGCACAAAAAAAAATGTCTCGGTCTGGCAGGACACAGAAGGCTGATCACCTACTTGTCCCTAAAGAAAAATCGATCAGTGAAACAGATGTACATCATCTGCCCCATTCCCCACTAGGGGACACGGGACTTCACTTATTTACTTTTTACACTTCTGATAAGTTTATTTATTCTCTCTTCTATTTTAGTCGGAAATAATAATTTTGAAAATGTTATTTGTAAGCAGCAACACTACAACAGGATGACTGCTTTAAAATAAAAACATTTTTATTGAGCCTCGTTTCGGCGTTACCCAGGTTGAACAAATGGTGTGACTTTGTATTGGTAAAAGATTTTAAAAATCAGTTCAATATTAAAGTTCGTTATTTGTGAGTTTGTCACGTTGTAGGGGATAATCTCTGGATATTCTCAGTATCTATCTATCTATCTATCCAGAGATACAAACTTACAAGCTTCTCATCATAAGTAGGTTTAGACACAGATAACAAAATTCTATGTTCAGATAAAAAAATACCATTTTAAAAAACGCATACATCATTTGATTAAAATTCCACAACATTGTAAATAACGCATAAAACAAATGCAATCGGAAATCGGGGATTTTCAATGGCGTGCATGAGTAACCGTTGATGTCATTTAAGATAATAATGGCAATGTCAGTCTAGATTATAGATAACCTAGACTAAACGAAAGTGCTCTGATTTACGCAATGACATGGAACAAGATTCGACATGTTGTCATGATAAGCGAAATTCGTCATAGAACTTATTATAATAATAAATAATAACTATTACTATTAAATAATATAGAGTTATGACTTTTATGTTATCTATGGATAAACAGAATGCGAACTTAGCGCGCGAATTGTGAAGTTTCCAATACCGTTTCAAGCAGCGAATAATATCCACATGCGCAGATAAATTGAATCAATTTCCTGCACACTCGTCAAAATCAGACTCAAACAAACATTTATTGATTCAATGAGACTTCTTATAGAAGCACTTTTGAATCTTCATAACACAGTTTTAACATTAACCACTGGTTCGCAAAGTCGGCAGCGTCTGATCTCGAATCCCTTATAGATTTTACGGCCGAGGTCCTCACCACTGAACCACTACTGGTTCTTAGTCATGCTAGATATATTATGTAGGTATATAATAATGACGAATGCTTTATTTTAACCAGTTATCTCCTGCTCTTGATGCATCGTTTTTGTTTCGTGAATATTTTATGCGTCACTATTCAATCGGTTATATCTATCTACATACTCATACTATAATATTATATATATATATATATATATATGTATATAAATAATTGCAGTGTCTGTTTGTAAGATTAAAATAACCGTTTTATTAATAAATGTACAAGATGCACGGTACATGTACCAGTCAACATTTTTTTTACAATTTTTGTGTGTTTGTTCTGGCTAATCTCTGGAACCGACTTTGGCGGGACTTTCACTCGCAGATTGCTGATGTAATAATATAAGATACGCCATTCTCCCGGGGACATTGGGATTTAAATGAAAATCTCATGTAGGCGGGTGAAGCCGCGAGACATTTGAGAATGAAACGCAAAGGATTGACTGATTTATCAATATCCCATCCCCAAACTACTTGACCGATCTGGCTGAAATTTGGCATGCAGATAGCCGCTGTAGTCAAGGCATCTGCTGAGAAAGGATTTTTTATAAATTCTACCCCCAAAAGGATAAAATAGGGGATGAATTGTAACGTGAAAATTTATTTTAGCGCGGATAGCTGCGGGCGACACCTGGTCTGTCTCATACTCTACTTAACAACTTAACAGATATATAAATCCTACTAATATTATAAATGCGAAAGTTTATTATTAAGTGTATGTTTGTTATTCTTTCACGAACTAAAAAACTACTGAATCGATTGCAATGAAATTTGGTACGTGGATAGCTGGATAACTGGAATAACACATAGGCAACTTTTTATTCCGATATTCTACCGGGATATGGACTTACGCGGGTGAAACCGCGGGGCGCAGCTACTATATTATATTTTTATATCAGTGTTAAAGCCTTTCTTCAATTAATAAATAAACAAACTGTAATCAAAGCACTGTTTTATTCCAGTACGATCTTTTTTGCAGATTATTCCTTGACAAGAATCCAGAAGACGCAACGGCCCAATCTTTCTTCGAGATTTCGGAATCGTTCGACGACAACTTTGAGTTCAACTCAGCTAAAGAGAAAATGACGAAAGCCATTTGCAACCATTTATCTATATACGCTAGGGACTTTGAATTTTACAAGTATCTATATATAAAAACCACTGTGGATAGGTTGAAATAGGTTTTTTAGAAATTAAAGAGTTATTGATGGATTTTCAACGCGATCTGTCACTAATAAAATATATAGTATATAACACATCCACTTCCTCTATGTCCCTATGTATGCTTAAATCTTTAAAACTACGCAATGGTTTTTGAGAGGTTTTTTAATAGAGAGATATTCAAGACGAAGGTTTACATGTACAATAACTACTTCGAATTTAACGCGTGTAAAGTCGCGGATAAAAAGCTAGTACAATATGTTATTTAACGCGACATTTCGAAGACTACAGCGAGCGTGGTCACGAATAGTCTAAAATCCGTTCAAAAATCTTTAATTTCTAAACGTAAATGCTACGCGTAATCAAACACAAGAAAATACGAAATAGGTTATGTTTTAGTACAGATTAGATAACAGTTTTTAGTCTAGTTTATTTGGAATGCTAATGATGAATGTAGAGAAACCGTTTTAGGTCTCTCGGTGATGCGCAGTTTGTTTTAAAATATTAGTGATTAAATGTGACTACAAAATTAATGTATACATTTTAAGTTTATAAGGTTATATTGATAAATAAAATTATGTATTTACATTATATTATTGTTTTTTTTTATATTTAATCTGTTTTTGTAAAACTGTGTAAACAATATGTAGCAACTACGCAAGTCAAGTAGCTTTTTTATTTCTTTTTATCGTGGGAAAATCTTGTATAGATCGCTCCAGCTCCGGGGAAGGAGCCGTGGGTTATGTAGGATTTCTACAGACCAAAACACCACTGTGTTCCGTCGAGCCGTTTTAGTGAATGGGCCTTAGAAGATCGAAAAGGGGATGAGGCCAAAAGATGTATTATAAGCCTTCTCTACACTGATACTGTTTAAAAATATGACACATAATCTATTACATAAATTCTTATATTAAAAGTGCATTATACGTTTTGAAAAATTCTCAAATTATTCGAGGAAAACCAAGTGAAAACAGTTATTACGAACGTGTAAATTTTCATGACTATTATAACAGCAAAATAATATGACTGAAATGATACATTATAATGAACTGAATTAATTCAAATAATTGTTATTAAAAAAAAACATGCCCTAAATTCACATAATACCTTAAAAAACGTGAATACATATATATATTTATGATAAAATGTTTTGTTGTGTTTCATGATTAACTAAATTTCCGCCTTCGGCTTCGCCCGCGTAGTCATAGAAAAATACGCATAGCTCCCGTACCCTTAGAAATCCCGGGACAAAACCTATTCTATGACCTCAAGCTACCTTCGCACCAAATTTCATCCAAATCAGTTCAGTAGGTTAGGCGTGAATAAGCGACAGCTAGATAGAAGCATTTATAATATTAGGACGGAAAACCAATCAAGGGCTTTTTATTTTGCTCAGAGATTAAAAACTAAACCATGTGAACCTTCCCGTTATTGATATAAAGTTTCAATCGTTAAATAAATCATAAAATTATTGTCCTGACACCGATCCTTGAGAAGTATACAAGGTTTAAATGAAATCTGTCTTTTTAAAATAGATTTATATCAAGTCTAAAGGAGTCGGTTACTTGCAAACATATAGGTGCAGCTAATATAAGCGTATTTAAAATAAATATATATCCCATATCCTTTTCCTTACCCTTCCCAGTCCTTTCCTTTATTCCTATCGCCAATCCTTTCTTAATCCCTTCCCAAAAAGTCGGCAATCCATTTGTAGAGGCGTAAGGTCTGCAATGGACCTTACGCCTCTCCAAATGTTCATGGGCGGTGGTAGCGCTTACCATCAGGCGTCCCACCAGCTCCATTGCCGACTGTAACATAAATATATATATATATATATATATATATATATATATATATATATATATATACAACTAGCGGTCCGCTCCGGCTTCGTCCTTGGTACATATATAGTTTATAGCCTTCCTCAATAAATGGGCTATCTAACACTGAAATAATTTTTCAATTCGGACCAGTAGTTCCTGAGATCAGTGCGTTCAAACAAACAAACAACAAATCTCTTGAGCTTTATAACATTAGTATAGATTTCTTTCTATGACAACCTCCTCGGTGTTTCGTAGGTTGAAAATGACATGTGGACAAACAAACCGAGACATTGATTACTGATATTTCAATGTCTGAATTATTTTTAAAATACTAATTGATTTGCTAAATGCGGGAGCTCAGTTAAAAACTACCTTGTCAGTTAAACTAACTGCGTCTCGAGCCAAATGGTTAAAAGCGAATGTCAAATGTATGTTTCAGTAACTCTATATCTAACTGAAGGATTTAACCAATCAGTTAAAAATACACGTCTAATTGATTGTTTTCTTAAATGTATGACATTTTATTTATATCTTATACCTTTAAACGAGCAATTCTTGTATATATATATATAGCTGCGCGGTTTCACCCGCGTAAGTCCGTATCCCGTAGGAATATCGGGATAAAAAGTTGCTTATATGTTATTCCAGTTGTCCAGCTGTCTACGTACCAAATTTCATTGCAATCGGTTCCGTAGTTTTTGCGTGAAAGAGCAACAAACACACACACATCCTTACAAACTTTCGCATTTATAATATTAAGTAGGATTTGGTACTATTTATATATTATTTGGTACTAGTCACTAGTTTCTATGGAATTCAGTGGGATGGACTGAATGGATGATGATGGAAATTCATTTTATATAAACAAACCCTTCACTTTCTTAAACTAAATTTAAAAATCCTTAAAGTTGATGTTTTAACCATAATGTGTGTGGGTGTGTGGATTTCATATACGATTATTATTAGCTTATCGCTCGATTAGACGAAGGAAATTTCCCTGGGAATGGACCGTGTACTTCCCAGCCCATCTCCATCAATTATAACAAACAAACAAACTCACATACGTATTTATAATATTATATCAATAGGATTACGATTGCTTGGATCTGAAACGAGCTAGACAATAACAACTAAACAGTAACCGAATCAAAAGTTATTTGTTGGCAAAAGTAATACCTACTTATTTATTTTAGTTTTCGTGAGTGGCGGCATTAGATATAATATTACATTACACAGCCGTTCGACGTTTGAATACAGAAGTAACGAGACACCAGTTTAAATTAAACTTCAACGTTGATATTTTGCGTAATAATCTCCAATTTAAACAGTGACAGTTCAATTTACGATATAAGTAAAAGAAAGTGTTGCGTTCAGTGATCTTATCGTAATGAAATTGAAACGGTGGATTTATTTTAATAATCTGTTGCACTTTCTTATCTGCTGTATTTACTTTGTTATTGAGTGACAGGACCTGTCACCTGAGTCCATCTCAGTTTAACCGGGCAGAGATAATTAAAAAAAAGTATAACAGTTTGCGTCGTAATTTTTTAACTACACAGATAATTTAAATTATTAACTGTTCATTACACATACAATACTTTACTTATTTTCAGGTATATCCTTACGAATATTACAAATTCGAAAGTAACCCTGTCTGTCTGCCTGTCTGTCTGATACGCTTTCACACCTAAACCACTCAACCGATTTTAAGAAATATTTTACAACAATCACAGATAATAAATTTAGAAAGGACATAGGTTACATTTTAGCGCGGGAAAAAATCTCATTCCCAAGGGAAGCCACCTAAATAAAGCCAGTAACACCTCTAGTGTTGCAAGTGTTTATGGGCGGTGGTGACCACTTAACATCAGGTGGCCCACCTGCTCGTTTGCTTGCTCTGCCATAAAAAAAAGAAAGCAAAGCAAACAAGAGGAAAAGCTCTACTGCGCCGCTTTCTTCAGCTGCGCTACCTATCTTAAGAAAAGTTGTTCATAGTGATGAGAGAGTAGGAACGAGACTATAGTAGTATTTTGTAATTCCTTCCTTGGTCTAATGTTCTTGCAAGCTAGGACACATTGATGCATGTGTACTAAAAAGTTTATTAACCTACTTCAAAAAAGCTGGTGGATATTAATTGGACTGTTTATTTTATTTTTTTGTTGTTACCTGTAACTTTTTCCTGGGTTATTCTTTTTTTATTTAAAAGCTCAGGCCACTCATGTTGTCACATTTAATTTTGGTCTAGTCCTGTCAACGAGAAGGCAGTTTATTTTTTTGTTTAAATTAATCATTTTAATAATATAGCTCATAATGTATCACCTTCACTTGTGAAGTAAAGTTCACATTCCAAGCCGAATTTTTCATTAAAATTTATGTTATTAATACACAAAATGTCCGACCTTTTGATATTTGGTCGTTTGTGTTGAGCATTATGACCTCACCGTTCCAATTTGAATCGAAATAATCCTATCAATAGCTTTGTATCAATGAATCGGTTTTATTTTAGGGCTCTACGTCGGCGGTTAACGATTCGATCATGTTTCTCAGTGCCTATTCGAAATTCAAACTCCGCCTTGTGATGTATTGTTTGACGTATTCCGATTATTTATGGATAGAACGATTGATATACAATCTGTGGTTACAATATATTACCGGCAATTCACATTGCCATTTACAAAAAATACGTTTAAATATAAACGTCAATGTATATTTATGTATGGAAAGTTTTATGTTTGAAAGTTTATTAAACCTCGATGTTATTTAAATGTTGTCCGTAACAATAAATGCAATAAAAGAAATCAACAACGCATGCGTTCCCTTGCGTAATGTACAAACAATGTGGCATTTAAATTTTATAATGAAGAGGCTGTCACCGATCCGTGTTTATTAAACATCCCTTCTAACCGAAACCATAAATCAATTAAGAAGCACCCAATAAATATTTATAATACGGACGTTGCCCACCCACTTGACGTGTATAAGAATACCAAATACATCGATGATCAAAGTCTATATGAATTCAATTCGTTTAATAACAAAAGGTTCTTTACAAACTGCCACGTGAAATAATGACAAACAAGAAACCCAACTCACTTTTGCATTTATCACAGATAATATAATACCATAGGTACCTATAAAAATTAACAATCCACGAAACGGAAGTTAATACAATCAAGATACGTATTATGAAATGAAAATGTATTGGACACAAAAATTATGTTTTTTTTTTAAATTTAGTTACATAAGAGCATGCAATGTGCATCCTTGTAGTAACTGTTACATAAAAAACACTTAACTATAAATTAAACTGTAAATTAACGTCGATTAAAGATATTTAAAAATACCCTTATCAAACGTATTAAACTGTAAACACTTCAAAAAATTTGGCGCCTTAGTTATATGCAACTATTCAGTCTGACTGACGTGATTTAGTTCGAGTGCAGCGGCCATTAGATCTCATCTAAAAGCTATATATTAATAAAAATGGCGTTATGAAATGCTAGGTGTTTAATTGCGGTTGCATAATATTGAGTGTGGAATTCCTTGGTGGTATCGCGATTCGTTATTTTAGGTATTTTATTGTGTTGGATTTAACGCGATTATTATATATTTAGAAATTGAAGACTTTTTAACAGATTTGAAACGGGCGACTGACTCTCCGTGACAACGCTTGCTGTAGTCTTCGAAACGTCTAAAAGTCGTTCAAAAGTCTTTAATACTTCGTTGTTTTATGATTCCTTTTCTGTAGCTTTGCTCGCGTGGTATCGTAATATACAAATAACTATCCATTTCTCTAGCGGTTTGGGAGTTAACTTTTGGAGAGCATCTTATCTCGAGTTTTATCAAGAGAGTATACACATATTTTTCTTATATCACTTATTTCATGGAGGGTTATAAGGATATATATGCCCCCGTGAGTGCAAAAATTAGTCTACCCATTTGAAGATCCCCCTCAGCCTCAGTTAAGGATACAAAATGAGAGATCACGTTGATTTCAATTATATTACAGACCTTAATATTAGACATGGTCCAAAGATGTTTCATGGTATGATATAACTGCTTTACAATATTTTTGATCAGCAATTGGCAATAAATAATCTAGGCCATTCGTCTAACATTTGTCACACTGAACGTAATAAATAATGTGGTATTGGTCAATTTGTCAATCTGGTATCTGCATTTAAACCACCAAAATATAACAGAATAGTAAATAAACAATTTTCAATGACATCACCTGAATTCACGTTGTAAATAAATCATTTACAGGTTGTGTATTTTGTTAGTTCGAATTTAGGAATTCGGCATTGAAGAGACGAAGGTAAGCAGTTATTATCGAGGTCTGGAACTCGTTATAATAAACAGGAATAACAGAATATTCCTGTGTTTATTATTCGATTGATTTCTTGTTACAATTTTATTTCTTTATAATATTTTATTGTACAAAACAGAAAGTAAACCTTCTACAAAATAATGGCACAATGATATTTTGTACTAAAGGCCTTATTGCAAGACAGCAATCTCTGCCAGGCGATCTGGTATATTGTTAGGTTCCTAGTGGAGGTAAAAATTGCCCAAGTCTTATTTTATTTATTTTAGAATTTCCAACAAAGAATACATATTATAAAAAGTCTTGCAAAGGACAGTCGTGTCGTTATAAAATTAAGTTATTTTAAATTGTGTTCAGGTTTCTTTTGTTAAATAATTTCTTGCAATGTATTCTTTATGATGCTGAAGGATAACATCTAGCAAAAATTTTAAATGTATCTTGATCTCGCCATTTTTACCTAAAATGTATGTAATAAGAATTCTTAAACAAAACCCATTCAGGTTTTCTCAGTAAATTCAAATACTTAAACCCAGCCATAACGTTTACAAAAGCGACTGTAAATCTTAATGTTTGCGGGCGCTGATCTAAAAATGATTTAGTGCTTTCAAGCTGTCGGTTCACCTGAAGTCGGTTTATGACTGTTTTTCTGTTGCCAGCCGCACTGCTATTTATACGCTTTGGTGGAATGCATCGCACACTGACATTCCAAATTCAAATGTGACGCGATCATAGACCGCAATTATATTTTATGGCGAAGGCTCAACATCAAACAGCCTAGACGAACTTACCACAACCGGGAGTATTTGTTTTCATGGCAACATTAAATTGCCGTAAAATCGAGTATGAGCGTATGTACTCCATAATTGCATTGTCGTGGCTACATAAAAAGTGTGTTATTTAAAGAGAACAATAAATAAGAAGAGCTTTTAAATTGAGTTAGAATTTTCTACATTTATATTTATCACAAATAATACATGATAAAATTTCTGATAGAAAGTTTGTTGAGAGGATCAAACGATCCACGCATAACCTTCAAGGTACCTTTGATCAATTTAAAATAATTATTTGTAATTTATAACACGATTCTCTGCTTTAAATATATACAAAAACACATAAACATTGTTTTGTTTATATAGAAAATGCTGTATTAATTTAGACGTGGTGTTAAGTTTTCAAGAACTAGAGGAACTTCCAAATTTCAAGAAGGCTGAACACAACATCATGATTCTTTGTTTATCAGTTGAAATGACAAAAATTATACAGAAATATGTACGCCAAAAAGTGTGACATAAGATATCAGTGACTTGATCAGTATGTCGCGAAATTGGCTGGCAAAATGAAGCAACCATGACGAATAAGAAAATCTCTTTTTCCTTCTCCTCGAAACAGCTTTTCAAGAAGTTACAATAATAAACATTTGAACACTCCTGTCCCAAATACCTGTATCATCGAGGTCCTTTATAAAAATAAATGCTGAATCGAGGCCACAACAATATTATGACGCAAACAAACCAAATCTGTTTCGCATAACACATGTTTCCTCGTATTGTTAGGATATTCGGTGTTATCGTGTCAATTCTATTTACATTATTTTCGATACTTCGAAGTGCGCGGTCTCGCCAAGATAAACAATTGGAGATGGCGTATTTACGGCAGGCCTTTTTTTTAAGTGGGGAAATCTTGCATAGATACCCACGACCTCCGGGGAAGAGGCCGCGGGTTATATCGGATTCCTACCGACTAAAACCCCACTGTGTTCCGTCAAGCCGCATTGATGAAGGGGCCATGGGTACTTGTTAGATTCGTCCGCGACCCCATTTACGGCAGGCCTGGCTTACGTAGCAATTATTCAGTAATCTGTGATGAGCCTTTTCTTTATAGATTCATCAGTAACGTATAGCTTTGGTGAATTGATTACCATATAAGCGTTGCTCGGGGTTGAATCTTGGATTGCAATCATGATTGTTCATCTTAAGTGAAGATTCATATTACTTCTTCGTTTAAAACTTTCAATCAAAAGAGTAGTGCGGAATCTCCTTCAAGGGCCTGTCTAGCAGGTGCTAGGTAGGTAGGTGGTAGCTGTAGGTACAGCCCAGGCCTACGGTGATTGTAGAGCCAACATTAATTGTAAATAGTTTTACCTTCTTAATCTATGATTGGTAAGAATTTCTTCATTTACCAGTACCTTCTTAATCTATGATTGGTAAGAATTTCTTCATTTACCAGTACCTTCTTAATCTATGATTGGTAAGAATTTCGGACAGATTTTGTGTCGAGTTGTGGGACATTTATCATAATATATTGCGAGTTATGTTAAATGTTCTGATCTGTTATAATATGGTGTTAAATTTCAAAAATCTCTGGTATAGAGCAAAGAGAATTTTCGTTTATCCATGTATCGGAGACAGTTAAAATTATATAAGATAATTTAAATTAAGCATTTAATGATGCTGATGATGTTAAGTGAAGCCTTTGTAACAAACTAACAAACCGCCTTCAAATTATCAGAACTGAACAAATGAAAGTCAAATTAGGTCAACCAGTCAAAAGTAACTGAGGTAACGAAACCATAAAAAATTACACCCGAAATGATAACCTCCTCATTATTTTTGAAGTCGTTTGGAAATAAGTTAGAAATGAAAGGATGGAATCCTTTATAAATAAATAATTAGAATGTGTTCACAAGCACATAAACGCCCGATACTGCTCAAACCTAAATCTCACAGGATTGTAAGTAAGAAGTTTCCGATAAAAGGGCTAGAGTGAACACAACACACTACGGGAAACCGATCTAAATATAGCCAAGAATGCCGTATGATTTACGAGTTCCCAAACAATCTTGAATGAACTAGCATATTTGTTTTCAAATATTTCATGATGAATTCATATTTTTAGTTGGTTACTAATAGCCACTGAAATGTATTTGAGTAATTGCTCTCGAGTCTGTGTAGTTTTTAATGTCACCTCAAGGTTTATGCAGTCAGGTGCTACATTTAGTTTTATTATTCAGTGTCAATTGCTAAGATACTTCTGTGACTGTTGTTATGATCTGCGATATGTTTTAAGGTTAACCTTCTGCCTAATTTACTTCATAAACAGATTTGCTCCCATTACCTAGTTTTTATATATAGAGTCCAGGAAAAATGGATGTAGGTTGTTGTCCAAACTAGCAAGGTTGCTCGTGTGAAATGCACTGCTCTATTATTAGGGTCTGTGTTTAGAATGAGGTCAGAAAGAGTGTGTATGAATCATGGGAGTTTAATTAGTATTGATATGTAGATATCCTTATTTTTACATTTAACGCCAGGGTATGGTAATAACCAGGAGTATTTGGATTTGGGATTTGGCGTCTTGCATAACTTACGACCTTTAAGGGTGGGCGGGGGACAGGCAGGGTTTTGATTGGATTTGATAAAACGTGTATTACATTTTAAGTGTGAGACATCACATCGTAGCGAAGGAGGTTTTTAATATGTGATAACCGAGGGACTAGACCAGGACAAGGTGGGATGGATTAAGAAAGCTTAAAACTTGTGTAACGTTATATTTATTGATGGCTTCTTTGAAGCTAGCTATCACGAGAAACAAATACCGATTTCAGTGCTGTTTTTTTTCGCTTCTACAATTTTCTTTACGATGGTTTTTATCCTGGTTTGATAAAAATAGAAGCTCTCATTGGATCTGATGCTACGTTACTCAGACATTTAAAAAGTTTATTATGTATAGCAATGTTAAGATAGTATACTCGTAAATTTTATACACTATATATACATTTGTCATGCAAATAATCGATGCTGTGGCTGAGTAATAATTAAAAATACTAAGATAATAAATTATTAGGATAATTAATCAAAATAAAAACTATCCTATATCTTAAGTTGGACCAAAGTAAACATAAAATGCCAAATTGCACCAAAATCAATTGAGTTGGTGAAGAGTTCATTGGGAACATACATCATGACACTGGATTTTTATATATTAAAGAAGTATTTGAATATTTAAATACTATTACTAACAGATATAGCACAAATTTTTATTTATTAATTCATTGTTTGATCAAGAATAATAAAGTCCCAGCAGCTGAATAAAGACACTGAGACCAAAATGTATTCATGCTAAAATATATTGTCTTCATTGAAAAACATATGCCTTAATTGTCCGCCAACCCCAATTGCAAGCTTCTACTCGGTTATTGACCCAGTTTTTAAGGGTTCCGTAAGTCTTTTGCTTTGTTTTGTTTTTCGTTTACAAATCTGCTACACATTGGTTCATTTTAGTTTAAATGTAAACTCCAGTTCTAGATATAGATAAATAATATTTATGCGGTACTAATTTTGTCTGCCTTCAACGCTATCACGTTTTAACCACGGAAGGTTAAGAAGGAGGTTGGTTGGTTGGTTTTGAAGGTTAGTTTGGTGATGTTTGGTACAGAGATAGACTAGGTCCTGGAAAAGTAGTTCCTGGCTGTTAACCCTTACAGTCAAAGATGGAAGACAACCACCGTAGTGTTTAAGTGGGTTGGCTTCCGCGAACCCCACATACCCTATTACGGTAAAACTATAGAGGGAGATTCGGAAATGCATTTCCCAACCTAAAAAGGCCTTTAAATCTTATAAAACCTTAGCTTAAACGGATATAGGAAACGGTTGTGTGTATGTGTGAGCACACAGCTGTACGCTAAATACTCCGTGATGATAACAAGCTCTTGGGTCATCGCAGCGCTAATTTGCAGTAGTTTCCATGCCATGTTGTATTTGGAAAATTTTTAGTATATAAATAATGCCATAATTTATTTGTTTATTCTATAAATGAGGAATTTTTTGAAAGAATAGATAAAACTCGATCACGGGGCGGGATTCGAACCCGCGTTTCTTGACTAACCGTAGCAATTTATAAAAGCATTTCAATACTATAAAACTAAAAATTAAATTGTTTATTTTATTTATTTGTGCTATTCGACGACGTGGGACATTTTCTAACCATCTGGATTATGGCCTTAATCCTCAAAGAAGGCCTGTGTCCCTACAAAGAGAAGGAATATTGATGACGATGAATAGTTTATAATAAAAAAGCCATACTTATACGGAACCTAAACACATTTTATCAAATCACACTTCTTGCATGCATATTAAATAATATATGTGTTCAACGAGATGCCAAATATTCATCGATTTAAATTTATATAACTGAATTGTGAACTTATTGTGCGTATTAATTATTTGCAATATATCATTAGCAATATGACATTAAGGAAATCAACTCAAATACCGTGATATTGACCACAAAATTGTTGATCGCGGTGTGAAACTTTATATCTTATTTTTATGACTTACCAGCTGCACCCCGCGGTTTCACCCGCGTAAGCCCGTATCCCGTAGGAATATCGGGATAAAAAGTTGCCTATATGTTATTCCAGTTGTTCAGCTATCTACGTACCAAATTTCATTGCAATCGGTTCGGTAGTTTTTGCGTGAAAGAGCAACAAACACACACACATCCTAGTATTTTCTTGCGTTTGATTTAACGATCTAAATGAATTAATCGTGTTTAAAATCCGTTAAAAAGATTTAAACTTCTAAACACACACATCCTTACAAACTTTCATTGCATTTATAATATTAGTAAGATGAATAAATAATTTCAAATATAATTGTTCCATAATACCTCAACGTAAAACCTACTTTATTCTATCAAAATATTCTATATAATTCTTAATCATTATTAAGTTTTTAAGATTTAACAGCTTTCTTATCTTTCAAACATTTCATAATTCGCTGCGTTTATGTAAAAATGTATTTTATAAACACAATTTAAATTAATAATTACATATACAAGGCATACAGCTCACGAGTTTGTATTTAACTGAAAGCTGTACAGTTGTAGAGTATATATAGACATACATATAATTCTTTTTTATATAAAAGATCACCAACATCCCTGGGGGGACGGTAGTACTTCAAATTCTAAAATAGGACCACGTTGTAAAAATTTCCTATGAAAACTCACGGAGTTTCGCGTCATCATCATCATCATCATCAGCCTATATATGTTCCCACTACTGGGACACAGGCCTAGGCCAGGCCTCCTATGAGTTTCGAGTAACAAAACAAAAAAATAAACAGACTAGCTTAGAACGTTCTTTTCGTTTTAAGTCGGTTTAAGCCAAATTGAGATGATCAATATATAAAGATCGATAGGTACGGAACCGCAGCTTTTTGCCCCTATTAAGGGACTTGATCAGAGAAACAGATGTGAAATGTACCTGCCACTTTTGAATGCATTTAATATCAACAAATTTAGATAAAATAAATGCAGATCAGAACAGATGCAGATGGTGCAAATTGGTGGCAAATTAAAATAAACCCACGATAATATTTATCATTTATTTTCATTGTATGAATTTTACTATATACTAATTAATATTGTATGTGACTATAAATATTTATTTTGAACTATATCCATAAATATATATTATATCTCGCACGAAAAATCCGTCATTTTACATGATTCTAATTTATCGTCCATATTTATTTTTTATCTGACCAGTACTCGGACTTTAAACATTTATTTTGAATTATATCTATTTGAGTCATTAGGTTGTATAAAACTGAACACAAATTGACAATTCCGCATAACCGATGAACCTAATCAATTAGCACTAATTGCTTTATATATAGCTGAAAAACGTCTATTCCCGAGATTGTATTACGTCAATTACGTGTATTAGTTCATGCTTCATTAATTCTAGTTGGTGGTTTGATAACTACACGTTGACAATAAAGTTCCCATGAATTGTGTACTACTTCTGAATAAATATGATTGCGGCGAGCTGCGTAAGCCCTGAATCATGCTTTAAAAATTGAGACATTACATAGCGTTTCAATAATACAAAGTTTGATATTAAACATATGTATATTTACCGCGTTATTAAATCAGGTGTAAGAAGGCGCCAAGCGCAGTTTCATTTAGACTGGCGCGCTACCCTGACGTTCAAACGTCAAGCGATTTTGCCGCGCAAAGTGACAGTTCGACTTTTTTTCGTAATTATTAAAATTTTCAGCCAGTGCATTATAAAATGGAAAGATAGAAAAATTATTGCGTGGAATTTATTTTAATTTTCGAAGACTGTTAAATCAGAATTTGCATTTTCAAACAATTTTGCATTCTGCGGCTGTGTTTTGTTAGTGTTAGAGAGGCTGTCATGGCAAATACGTGAGTAAAATAATATTATACGTATTAATATTAAAATTGTTTGTTACTCGCATTTAGCAGAATTTACATAAATTGAATACACCAGGAACTTGCGGGCGTCACACATGAACCTGAAACCTTTGAAGAAATATAAAATAAAATAAAAATAAAAATGAAAATTAGAGTATTTTTTTTCTAATAAATTTTATTGCAATTGACACTGGCAAATAGATATATCGTCTTGCCACGAAGAAAAAAGAAAAAAATAGAACATACAACTTTTAATTTGTTTAATATATTTATATTTGAAATTATAAATTAAATACTTTTTCATTAGTTGGAAAACACTCAAGTCGTAGACATCAAGTGTTTCAAAAAAATTTAAGCACCAAAATAATAAATAATTTTTTCACGCTTTCAAAATTTTGTAAAAAATAAAAATTAATTAGAATAATTTGAGTACTCGAACTGATGAATTCATGAACTCCCCAAAAGTGGGATATAATACGGGAAACAAGCAGACTTTCAGACCAAATTGAGTGCGATTTTTCCATTAAGTAAACCTTGTGGATCTAAAGGGTTGATACCAATGCTTGAATTAAATTCAATCTTAATATCAAGAATAAAACACAAAGAAAAAGAAAAAAACAATACACCACGTAGTTTTCGCTCCTTTTCAACTATGCAGGGACTTTGTATATTATGATTAAGTTACTTGACTTTTTTTTATTTTTTTTTTTATACTTACATAATCAGAAATAAATACAGGGGATTTTGTATAATCCGACATTGCCCTTATCGATTGATAAGGTACGTTCACTCAAGTTAGCTATGTTTCAAAACAATTAAACATTAATCATTTATCAAGCGGCCACGTGTGATAAATAACTTATTTTATTTAATACAAGTTAAGTTCGTGGCTTCGCTCGCATGGTACTGCGTAATGAAATGCCTATGAGGGTAATATAGCCTATATAACATATTATAAATACAGTAATAGTAGGTTAAATATCTACTTGTTAAAAAAACAGGAAAAAAGAGATTCGATTTTATTTATTACTAGCTGCACCCGGCAAACGCTGTTCTGGCTTACTCTGATCATTTAGGGGGATGAAAAAAAATTTTAGCCGATTCTCATAGATACCGGATAAGTACAAAAAATTTCATCAAAATCGGTCAAGCCGTTTCGGAGGAGTATAGCAACGAAAACTGTGACACGAGAATTTTATATATTAGAAAAAGACCATCCGCGGAAATACACACAGTTTAAATCATGGTTGCTATGTAAATAATACCACAGATAATTGAAAATTGATAAGTAGTAATAATATAAATGCGTTTAAAAAGTTTGGATGTTGGATGTTTGTTATTTATTCACGCAAAAACTGATTTTGATGGGACTTGGTGGAAATACTCATGATAATTTGAAAACTAAATTTTTGAAGTGAAACTTCTTTAGAATCGTTGTGATTTCAAACCTGATGCAACGGAAAAACGACAGGTAAGAGACACAAATACAAAATGTGTAGAATGAAGCCGGCAAAGAATGAGACAGAAATATACATACTATTTTATATTTTATATATATTCATCTCATTCTTTTGTCGATTTACTGAAGTTTCACTTCTATAGTGTGTGAATCGCACACACACCTTTTTTTTTACTCGTGTCTTCGTCCGCGCGTGAAGTCGCGGCACACAGATAGTTATATCATATGATAATTGTAAATAATAAACATAATAAATATTCTAGTTGCGAAAATCGTATCTGACCTTTGCAGCGTCAAGAAGTGATGTATATATACACTTTATAATATTAAAATATTTGTAAAGCACTCTAAAACCAATGGATGATTTTATTCAAAGTTTAAAAGATTAATGCTAAGTATATGTATAAACTAGCTTTTCGCCCGCGGCTTCGCCCGGGTAGAATTCGCTTATATCGCGCGACATGGTAAGGAGTATTTTCTTCGCATTAAAAACTATGATTTAGTCTTTCCCACGTTTAGCTCCATCTTCATACCAAGTTTAATCAAAATCGGTTTGACAATAACGAACTTTCATACAAACTTTCATCCCCTCTTTCATCCTTTCTACCCATTTTTCGCTATAAAAAGTATCCTATGTCCTATAAATTTTATCAAAATCGGTTCAGTGGTTTAGGCGTGAAAGCGTAACAGACAGACAGACAAAGTAACTTTCACATTTATAATATTAGTAGGGATATGTTTATATTATTAGGAGAGTCATAAATGAATACATAATATGAATGAAGTCTAACCTAATTACATCACTTCTTTTATATAATAGCGGGCAAACGAGCAGGCGCGTCACCAGTAAGCGGCGATCCTAGGTTATGTTTATTTAGCTACGAGTTCTGGAATAGCATTATGTTATCTGTGGTAAAGAGATAGTTGCTTTTAACGGAATTCATAAAAAGTGCCCCTTAATTCATGTCTCATGTTCAGGATCTAAAAAAAATCATTTTATAGAGATTTCATTGCGATCGGTTCTGCCGTTTTGTCGTGAAACATATGATATAAATATTATGTTTTTATAATAAAACGCCTTTTAAAGTCCTTGTGGATATAGATTTATGCAGATTCTAGTCCTGTAATATATTTAGCACTATCGTATCATATATCCTATTGCATATGACGTAATTGCGAAATGCGAGTCCCAATGTTAATTATTATCAATTATCATCAAAACCGTTGTGTGTTTTGCGTAGTAATGGAATTTTTTGAATCGACAATAATAAATAGAAACACAGAAAATCTGATATTCCGTGCAAATATTTACGTTTCAAAAAATGTTCCATATTTCGTTTTGTTTCATGGTTGTACAAGATTTAAATTTGGAATGTCGTTTTTTTTTTGTAATGAGCGTAAACTTTGCCACTGGCAGTGTTGCAAGATTCTGTGTAATGAAAAATTCTTAAGTAAAATGAAAAATGATGAAAAATTCTTAAAAAAAAGTTAATCATTCTATTTCAATGTATACCTACAAAACCAAGTGAAAAACGTTTTTATTATAAGTATACCAAGAAATGTACTCTACGAACATTGTATTTCGCAAAAAAAATCTACCTACCTGAGTTAATATAACAAAAGAGAAAAGCGTCTCTACACAAAACACAATCATAATAAATAATACGGAACATTGTAACGCCGTGCTGCTAATTAATTTTTATTCAATATAAATTTATCTCACACGCAAAATCAGTCATTTATCATATGATTCTAATTTATCGTCCATATTTATTTTTTATCTGACCAGTATCCAGAATCAATCGTATTGCCTTGGCTTCAATTCGTATTATGAGCTATTTTATAATCTGTATTAGCTTTTATCTCTCGTGAAATTTATTGTTACGGTTTAGGATTGGTTACAAAAATAGATTTTTCATAAACCCTTGACCGATTTTAGTTCTAAGTGTGTTTTTATGTTCTCAACGCGCTATGTTTATATCTTATTTTATTGTTTATGAATATCAAACATCTCACGGATACTTTAAGTTGATGGGCTGTTGAATAATTCTCTTAATCGGATATAGATCGGGAATTTTAGGGCACTCCCATAAAACAATTTTGAATACTCCGTCTTTTAGGGAAGTCAATAAAAACGTCGCTGATCGGTGATCATTGAAACAAATAAATACATCGTCGTAAAAACTAGGTTATTCTCTACTAGAGAGGTGTAAAAACATCGTAAAATTTAGTTCGCGCGTATTTAACTGTCATTAAAACATTAGATGAAGTCATAAACATTTCGCGCCAAAATGTTGACATTTTTTTAAAGATGGCATTAGCCGACGCATAAATCACACTAGAATCCGAATAGCGTGCATGAAGTTTTTATATTTACAATGCGGTCGTTGATCTTGATTTTTATTCTGTGCTAAGCTTTTTGCGCGGTTTTTTTTTGTTTTCGTAACTGGACCAAAGTCGTGTTAATGCGTCTGGTGACGGGCGCCGGTTTAGCGGTAATAGTTGAGATGGAATTAGAAATTAATTTACTTTTTTAATAGCTGTCTCATTAGTATGGATATAGTTTTAATATTATGTTGAGGTTATAAATAAAGATTCATCCGGTCATAAACTCAATAACATTATTATTAATATTTGTGAATTGAAATGTATGATGTTCACTGAAAATAATTTCTTATGTCAATAAAGTACTTAAGAAGGTGAAGCGATACTTACACAAAATATAATTTATTTAAAGAAGTAACGCAATTGCTGCTAGAGTAAAAAAGCCAGCTAGTAAGAATACATATCACATAATTACTAGTTGCTGTATATCTTGCCTAGCTTTGCTTGCGTAGTCGAAGAGTTTTAAAATATGTCCTATCCTAATATATAAACATACCTGTTTCTCATAGATTCTACGATATATAATATACTGACCAAGATTAACAAACACATTCGTATTTATTATATAAGTAAGGATAAGGATTTCAATGTCTATATAACATGTACTTTTTGAGATAATTCAAAAACCCAAATCCTTCTGGTTTTAAGACTCATGTTGCTCATTGTGCCGAATTCTACTGTATCAAAAAAAGAAATTCTGAACAGAACTCTATGCATCTGAAAGGCGCGGAAATACGATTTTTTTTTTCTTAGTCAATTGGTAGTCTTTATGCCAGTGACAAAAAAAAATAGTTTTCTAATCTGCATTTATGTCATACAAGTTTTTTTCCAAAATTAAATTTTAAACATTTTATCAAAGGTAAATTATTTCTTATCGCATTGTCAAAAAAGGTCAAAGTGGTTTGATTGCGTGCCGCTAGATCAGCTGCGTTATGTGTTTACATATTAAATTCGTACTGACATAGCATTGATAATAGAAGCCTTGAATTAGCCGGATTATATAACAAGTAAATATAAGACGTATTAGGCATATGGAGGAATGTGATATGCCTAGATTATTGTTTATACAGGGTGTTCCGCCGGTGTATTATACTCAATGGTGCTTATAGTTTGGCATACGCAGATTATGTTAAAAATACGTAAACAGCATAACGACGTGATAAAGAATAAATTTAAGTTTCATTGCATATAGTAAAATACCAGCGAGACACGGCTTAATATGAAATTTCTTATAAGAAAAGTTTAAACTTAGCTTGACCCTTGTACGGGTACTAGTGGGTACGTTATTTCTTTTCGATATAATTTGATCATTTATTTATTTAAGAGTGACAGATAGTCAATAAAGACGCACATGACATAATAAAAAAAAATGATGAATGTTCGATTTAATTTTTAGTTTTATAGCATTGAAATGCTTTATAAATGAGAAATTTTTGAAAGAATAGATTTTGTTTTATTTTAGAATTTCTCAGTGATGAATGTTCGATTTTAGGAAATGCTTTGTACAGAATATTGTAGTAACTGTTTTTATCGCAAAATTTAGGCATTATTGCGTATTTTGTATGTTTGTTAGGAGATGAAAGAAAAACATGAAAAAGGTATTCACGCATATTAACGGAATTGTACGGAATTCGATATCCTTATTAATTAACACATGTACATTTTCTTACATTCCAACACTTGAACAAATATTTTTATAATATGGAATTCTGAGGTCAAATCCATCCTCATTGATTACTTAAAATAGCTGTTGTTAACAATTTAAAGACTTATAAAAGGATTATAAAAGGACTGATTCGACTTAAATAAGAAAAATGCCTAAATATTGTGTGTCATATATATTTAATGTTTGTATTAAGGACACATAATAATATGTAATTTTCTATAATACTGCTAAATATATATCTTTTTATTCCACGATGGAGTTTGCTTCCCTAGAAGGTTCTCGAAGGCCCCGTATTACTTACCCTATTCACTACATAATATAAAACAAAGTTGCTTTCTCTCTCCGTCCCTATGTCACTATGTATGATTCTTTTAAACTATGCAATGGATTTTGGTGGTTTTTTTTTAATAGATAGAGTGATTAAGAGGTTTATATGTATATTAACATCTATTAAATTACTCCAAATTTAACGCGTGCGCAGCCGTGGGCAAGCTGGATTTAATATATAATTACGTATGCCAATTGCATATTATAACTGATTTTGTTTTTTAAATAATGTAATTGTTAATGTCTAAATTTAGCATCAATGGCAAGGTCTAGAGTGGAAGGCGTCGGTCGTCTCTAGCACATGTCTAGTCCTAGTTGAGACTATCGTCGTGTCTGATTATTTTGAATCCTATGTATTTTTTTTTGCTAAATAAACGATTTTTATTTTTTATTTATTTTTATATTTCCTTGGCCATTTTAAGCCGTTCGAAGCATCATCCTTCCAACTCTTAGAAGACATACTTGCAAGGTTAATAGAGAGGTCAAAGAGGTGAAACTAAAATAGCGAATTCTATAGAGATTATACTCATTATAATATTAGCATTATCACTGATGCTTATCACAAGTAATCCATTTATCAGTTGGAGGTTATGTTTACATAGACATCGCTGTACTCTTTTTTTAAGGACGGAGTTTTAAAATATCTATAGTCTATACTAGTATAGTATTTTGTTATCAGTGGTCCATGCCAATGAATTAAATTGTATGGTCTATTTGAAATATTATAAAACCGATTTTTTTGAATACATAGGGCTGTATACACGGTACACGTTCCAATAAATTTTTTTTTTACAATTTTTGTCTGTCACTCTGTGTGTTTGTTCCCGCTTATTTCTAGAACGAATGGATCGGTTCGGACTTTTACTGGCAGATGTTATGAGGAATATTTTTTATTTGCCCACGGGAACATACATTTTTTTTATGAATACCTATCAAAAATAAATAATTTATTTAAGCGGGTGAAACCGCTGCATGCAGCTAGTTTTTATATATATCTAAAAGTACTCGTTCCTCTTGCAGCTCATCTTAGGTCATCATAAGACTTTTACAATGGGTATAGAAAAATGGGACTGCTTCTAAAAACATTTCATTTGCATTTTAAATTATATTCCGTGAGATTCAAGATGAAATAGCAAAATTCTATGCAAAGTAGTGATTATCCTTTAATCAAAGTGTATGTCCTTGTATTCGTAGTAAACTTAAGAATTCGGAAAATAAGACTAGTTATAGGATACCTTATGTATTTCTTGTATAGATTATTTCTTTGGAAACATGTGTTTAATGAATGCAAAATTTTGATTAATGTATAATAGCTATTCATTTGTCTTGCAATGTATATCGGAAAATATGTCCAGTTATAAAATAGTGGAACATGTTTTTCAATAAAAAATGAATAAAATGAATTGATTAAAAATTAAATAGAGTGCGTTATATTCCCCGTAAATTAAAGGGAAAGGAAATTGGGAAAACATAATAGATTTTTCAAGACTAGAAACACTTTATCATTTTAATTTTAACTTCCTACCTAACATAGTTCTTGAGATACAAACGATCGAACAGTCAGAAAAACCCAAAGTCTTAGCTATAGGGTCTTACTTTACCCTTTCGGGTACGGAACCCCTACAAACATGTGCTTTATCATTATATGTGTTCAGAAAAAAAATTCGCATATAAACGCTTTGAGGTTATCGAACTAAAGCAAATAATTTATTGGCCATTTCGTTGCAGCTGAGTGTTTTTAAATTTACATTATACGATTTATTATGAGTTTTATGATGTTTTCATTCTAACATGCGATGAGCATTATATTTATCTAGTATCCAAATGTTTATGTGTCTGTGATTTGTGTATGTATTTATAAAAATGTTTAAATACGCAGACAAAATTATAATGTGACGGTGCCAGATATTACCACCGCATGGGAGTTAAGGTTTCTTATTACTGATACATTTTTTACATCGTTGACAAAGGAACACGTGGGTTGCCTGCTGGTAAGCGCTACCACCTCCCATGAACATTTGTAGAGACGTAAGGTAGTTCGCAGACCTCACGCCTCTATAAACGGATTGCCGACTTTATATGGTGTGGAAATTAAGAATGGATTGGGAAGGGAAAGGAAAAACACACGGGTATTCAGGTCTCCCACTCAACGAACCAATCATAATATAGTATTCGAATGCTACTATTTCACACCGATCTTCTATGGGAATCTACCCTGATGCGAGCTGGCCCAATTCGTGCGAAGCGCGCTTGTTAAATAAACTAATGTTGCTTTAGATAAAATACTCTAAAAATAATACAATCTATTTAAATTGTTCTGACACATCTCTAGTTGAGCTTTCTAGGTCATTAAATAAGTCTAGAGTTTATCTAACAATTATATTCATATGTGGAACACATGTCAGCACAATAAAAGCTGTTCTCATTCGCACGTTATAATATGTCAAGTCCAGTCAGCCATTTTGTTTTATGGAACATTTTTTAAATATTGGCCAAGGCCACAGCCAAGGCCCCCTATATGTTTTGTATTTTACGCAGTATGAACAAATATTTTTGGATTTTTAATAATTGTTAAATACGTGTTAATTTTTAAACGCGTAAGTATAGATTTAAAAATGCGTAGATACATCAAGTAGAAATATGTACAAAAGAGCACATTTATTTCTATTCGGGGACGACATCTGTTAGGTCGCTGGCCACCTATCGCGTGGACAATAAAGGGCTGATGATGATCATGACTTAGATAAATAGTAGTAATGTCAGTCTAACATATCCATTTGATCAACAAACGTACTACACACTCAAATAAATAAGTTAAGACAAATCTCTAAAGATTCTTTTTATTTATTTATACTCTGGAAAGAATCTCTAAATTCCTGACATGCTAGAAACTCTTCTCTTATCATTCTAAAAATCTCAATATTGAAATCAAAGCTTGTTTGTTATTTACCTATTTACCCTATAGAATAGTATAATATGTATAAATATGATTAATAATTATTTATTTAAAAAATTTACTATTACGTACGTACGCCACATGGAAGATCACAGTAGAACTTTATATAATGTTACCTTCCTTATAACCTGTGAATCACAATTAATCATTTTGAATTTAATATTTGTTAAATATTAATTTGCTAAATAATTATGTTTTGAAGGAATCACTCAATAAATTTTGACTCTTTAGGATTTACAGATAGATTGTTTCACGATTTAAGATAAGTTATGTTTTTTAAAGTCACATTATTATTAACAAAATATAAAAGTTTTATTACAATCATTGATTTAAAGCGCTACTTGAATCAAGAAGCCAATCTATTCTGATAGCGTCGGATTTCAAAGAAACACTTGTATCTACGATTATTGATAACCGCGGTACAATGAACCATTTCTCTGTTAACTGTCGATAAACTGTGAAACAATATTGATCGTTAATTCATCATCGTTCTGGGATAAAAACAAACAAACGAAACAATTTTTTTTTTCAAACAGATTTCAGCCCGGGACTAAGCTTTAATCCTTAAATTATATAGTCTACGCGTAATAATCAAGAAATAAACGCATGTAATGTTTGCCCGACTAAAGGAGGGTAACGTTTTTCGAGGGTACGTGTAATCTTGTGACTATGTATGTCCATTTCATTGGCTCGCCGTCCAACCGAAAACGCTGAACAAATTTTGCCATATGATGTATCGTGGTAATAATGATAATTGTTGTAGTGATTTAGACTATTAAGCAAAATGGCGCCCGCAAATGAAAAATATTCGGGTTTCACAATATATACATCCTAAGTCAACAGTACAACTAAAAAGTTCTCACTAGATTAATTCTTTTGATAATAATAATTCTTATAATGCCTTACAGAATCTATGTACTTGCGTTCTGCGCTGTACTAACAGCCGTAGCAGCGTACCACCGGCCCGACCTGCCCCCTGGACCCTACTGTGGTCTACCGTCTAACAACCAGTGCTGTCAGAATAGGAAGGACGATTGTTCCCACAGAATACTGGGTGAGTGATTTATTTGTTTTTTTATTTATTTTTTTTTTTTAAATCAGGACGTTAACACGTAAATAATCACAATAATTGTTCCCTCTATGTCTCACAGTGAACATAAACAGAAAAAATATAAACTCGCTTGTATATTGTCTACTAGCTGCGCCCCGCGGTTTCACCCGCGTAAGTCCGTATCCCGTAGGAATATCGGGATAAAAAGTTGCCTATATGTTATTCCAGTTGTTCAGCTGTCTACGTACCAAATTTCATTGCAATCGGTTCAGCAGTTTTTGCGTGAAAGAGCAACCAACACACACGCATCCTCACAAACTTTCGCATTTATAATATTAGTAAGATTGCAAAGTAGTTGTCTAGACATAAATACTCTAATAGGAAGTATACTACTACTTGTATAAACAAAACTAGATAATATCATCTGGTGAAATATATAAAAAGCTCGCCCCGGCTCCACTCGGGTTTGAACCGTTTACCATTATCATAGAGAAAATTCATTTTCATAGTAATTTTCATGTACTAAATGTTTTGAAATACGTTCAATTAAATAAGACTCATGTTTTAAAGGTTTTTACTAACAAGAGAGCCTCTGTAGGTAAATAAAAGAAATATGGCATATGGGGAGATACCATACCTCCACAGAAGACCGGCGTGAGATAGTATCATACTGCTATTTCGTTCGGCGAGTGGGAGAGTTGGAGACCGATATCCTGAGAAATTTTGAAAGAATATAATAAATCCGTGATCCGTGACCGGGATCACGTGGTGGTTTGGTAAAAAACGCGGGTTAGTATCCTGCGTCGTGATAATTTTTTTTTCTATTCTTTCAAAATTTCGCATTTATAAAGTATTACAATGCTATAAAACTAAGAATTAGACCGGTATGCTTTTCCTTATCATCGTCTGCAATCCATTTGGAGAGGCGTAAGGTCTGCAATCGACCTTACGCCTCTCCAAATCTCCATGGGCGGTGGTAGCGCTTACCATTAGGCGACCCACCAGCTCCATTGCAGTCGATGATATAAAAAATATGTTATTAATAATCATACTTTTCCATCTAGACACGCTGTGTTATTGTGATGAATTCTGTAACCGGACCCGCGCCCACGACGACTGCTGCCCGGACTACGAGGCTGTATGTATGGGCATTCAGCCCGAACCTGAGTACCTGATCCAGCCCTGTATCTACAGGAACAGGCAGTACTATCCGGGTGATAAGAGGACAGATAACTGTAATACTTGGTGAGTTTTTTGTGATAAATTTATAGATATAATAAATATCGTTTATGAAACGAACAATTATGCTTTAGATATAGCGTCAACTTAATTTTCTCACTCGTTTTTATGCATGTATACGTAAGGAAATTTATCACTGGCGATCTGTATTAGGATAATAAGATAAACCCATGAAGTAGTATTGATCCTGATAAATGTAGAAAGTTTGAAATTAAATCGGTTCGTTAAAAGTCTAAATGACACGGTTACATACAAACATACATGTGAAGCTAATAAGGAAGGTTAGTTCACTTGAAACGGTTGCACGGATGTTTGATTAGGTCTAGAATAGAATTATATTATCTGTGGTAATCTTTTCAAATGTAAATGGAACGGGCGGCGCCGGGGCTTATTATTAATAAAATGTCTTAGCCATAAAGTCAAGTCATAAATGTGAAAGTCTATTTGTAAATGCTTTAATAAACCTACTAAATCTGTTACAAAGAGATATGATAACTTTAAATAACTCATAAATTATACATGCCATTTAATCGCCGTCTCTAATGACATTTAAATTTCTTGCTGATTTGATGTTAACAGAAATCTATAAAATAACATAATATGAACAGCATTTAAACATTCTCAATGATAACTTATATCAAACAATAAATTAATTAACAACACATCGTCAAAACAATTTGCGAAAATTCAAAAACATTTTATGCTTGCATACATAACACAATAGACCGCCATCAATTTCCAACTGTTTCAATTTTAATTGCCTGTTAAAACAAAACGATTTTACGTGTTGTTATACAGTTGAACACCTCGTTATTTTATAAACTTTAAACGCACCTGTCATATTAAAATTCTTTTATTTAAATAATAGCAACACTGACCCGATTTCTCATTATATTTATGTGCTGGTGGTCTTGAATCTTGACGAAAATATATCAACAAGTGGCTATGTGGTCTAGTTTCGGTCTTTGAGAACGTGAAATTCACTGATACTAATGCTTTATATATTACTAGCTGACCCGGCTAACGCCGTTCTGCCTTACTCTTATCATTTAGGGGTATGAAAAATTGATGTTGGCCGATTCTCAGACATACCCAATATGCACACACAATTTCATGAGAACCGGTCCAGCAGTTTAGGAGGAGTTCGGTAACTAACACAGTGACACGGGAATTTTGTATATAAGACTAGCTGCACCCGGCAAACGCTGTTCTGCCTTACTCTTATCATTTAGGGGTATGAAAAATAGATGTTGGCCGATTCTCATAGATACCGGATAAGCACAAAAAATTTCATCAAAATCGGTCAAGCCGTTTCGGAGGAGTATGGCAACGAAAACTGTGACACGAGAATTTTATATATTAGATATTGTTGCACTTCAAAAAATCCGCCAACTGCGTTTCGGACTCGCGACAAATTGCTCACCCATCCAATTTAGAACCATGCGAATCGTTGCTTAGTCTTGATATTTTATTATTTGTTGTTTTAGGCAATAGAAATATATAATCTCCAAAAATTTAATATCTATCTAATATGACTGACTATGACGCTTTATGAAACCAGCTTGGCGACATACGGACGGAAAACGAAGTCTTAGCAATATAGTCCCGTTTTACCATTTGGAATCCTAAAGAAAAGGACAAATTAAACTGCAATAAAATATTTACATTTAATCAATTTCCAAAGGAAGGTTTATACTTCAATTCAAATGTACAACTTTTTTATTAAACTCTTCTATATGCTATGCATAGATAAAACATTATACAGATATTTAAAAGCAACAATACTGCATCTAGAGAATCTATATACACGATTAATTAGACCAATCATACGCGTACTAAAAATTATAACCTCAAAATAGCTTATTAAAAACCGCTAATTGGCGCTAAATAAAGACGCGCCAGCTTAATTCATCAAGACCTTCACATTAGATTTATTAATTGTTGAATCTGATGACGTCACACGATGACGTCATTTATTTGCCCTGCTATAATATTACCGTAATTTGAGAATAACCGGTTGCTATCTGAAAATAGAAATACTGATCGTCTTTTGTTTTAACATAGCGATGCCTAAGAGTGTAGTTTTTTTTTTGCGACAATGAGCGAATCACAAGATGGGTATAGAGAAGGATGTCTTATTTATTATTATTTTTTTAATAAATCTGTATGCATAAATAGTCAGCAAACGTATTTAGGAGCGTTGTTATTTAATAATTTATAGACGTACAAATAAATAGACAAATAAGTTCAGCAAGAAATTCAGTAGTATTGAAATAATTAAACATACTTACAACTCTCCACTAACGAACTATTTAAATTCAATATAAAATTAATCTCAAGCTAAAATAGTATTCGCTACTACGAAATTCTAATAAGTAATGATATAAGGTAATTATTAAACAAGATATCGATACAATTTTAATTGGTTGTGGATCAATATATTTTGTAAATTCCAATAATTTTGTAGGCTTTAGCTAAACAGGTTAACGGTTTTGCAAGCTGCCTAGCTGGATAACCCACGCCTCCATAATATCCTGTTGGTGCAGTACCATGTTTTATTATGGAGGCGGGAAAGTTTTTGAATTTTCGTTGATTTTGGAACCTTTTTGGTTGTTTTGCGCTAGCTTTATCTATGATGTTGTATGTTGTGTTTGATTTGCCTTTGTACGGTTCCGGATTACGGAATAATTATGAAATAAATATGCTTTAAAAATGACAAAATGGGGTATTATATGATATTTTCAACCCACATCAAAAAAGGTGGAGTTTCTCACGACAGCTTTTTTGTGTTTGTCAATTGTTACCAAAGAAATTTCAAGTAAGTGAAACGATTCTGATTTATTTTTCCATTTAAAAGCCTTCCGTGTAGTTGCGTTTTAATTTGATATAGTTCTGACAATTTGAAGCCGAATATAAGACCTCCATCAAAACAGACTAGAGAATAAAAATTCAAAATGGCCTAATAAAAAAAAAAACTCTTGAACGCATTTAAACGATTTGTTCGATTTACAAATGTACAAAAAGATACGAATGAAATTGTCATTCGTTGAAACTGTTAATATTATTTTTGGAATCAAAGAACGGTGTCCTAACGGTTTGCGAATATTTACCATATAAATATGTTAATTTAATTGAAATGATTTTGTTTTGCATACAAATGTTGTTACTGTATTTAAAGTTGAAGAATATTATGATAAGCTAAAAGGTTTATAATAAAGTTTTTCATAATTTAGATTGTGTTATTGAACTTTTATCAAACATAGAGATTGTTTAGTTATTTTTGGCGGAAAAAATATGAGATTATTATTTGAATTGCGTGCTCTTTCTAAATAACTTCAAAAAATATAAATAGGTTTAATCGAGACATTTTTAAAGACTAGAAAAAAGGTAGAAGAAATTTGATTACTAGGCTAGGCATTGCTACGGTTTGGCAAAAAAACACGGGTTCGATTGCCGCCTCGTGGTCTCTTTTTTTCTATTCTTAAATAATTCATCACTAAATAAACATTTCAATGCTATAAAACTTAAAATAAGATTTAGTCGAGTTCAAAACGTAAACAATGCTTTCTAAGCAGCTCTAATTTGAATTTCATACTAAAAAGGTAATAGTCCAGCTAATACAATAAAACAAAAATGTGAGCAGCTGAGTTGTTCCTATGCATAACAAACATGTTTTGTTATTTGAGAATAAAACTCTATGGAGGTTGTAGATGAAAGTTGTGGCTCACAGCACATCTAGTTCATTAATAATATCATATATATGTATATCGAATTCTTGCATCTCTTTATAAATACAACATCGATCTATACTTCAAAACACATCAAAACTGTTAATGTCACAATTTAGTAAAGCCATGAATTATTTAAAGCTTGTTTTTGTAAGGTTACCCTGGCTGATGAATAACTTATGTGTTTCTTTTATTTGGTTTATGGTTTTCGAATATGTTAGGCTTATTCGAAGGTCACCCGACTGTGAATAAAATAAACAGAGGGATATCTAAAACAAAACGATGCGTATTCGATAATCGTTCGGTTTGAGAATCGATTAATTATTATCTAATGTTATGATGAAGAAACAATTGTATTTTTGTATGAATGTTTATGTTTTGATACATAAACTACTGAACTGATTTCAAAAATTCTTTTTCCGTAAGATAGCTGCATTTTAATTCGACTGTATTTTTTGTTTGTTACCTCAGAACTTTTAATAGAGTGAACCGATTTGCTGTTTCATTTTTATAGGAAAGCTTCTTTCCGTGTGGTTCTATTTAAAATTGGTCTAATTTTAACAACTTTAAGGCGATAGGTTTTTATTAAAAATAAATAGGCAAGCGAATAGTAATACTATATGTAAAATTGTATGTTCTTATCGGATCATCTAAATACAGTTTAAATTAAGAACCAATTGTAATTAATTATCTATAAACAGTTCTGTCAATATGATTTGAAGACTGTACAAACGGACAATTGGTCAAAGCAACGAAGGTCGTTGTAATTTAAAAACCGCAAGTGAATTCGTCGGCAGATTGTCTTGCATGACATAACTTTAGGATAATGTATATCTGTGGTCTATTACAAAGACAATTTCTTTTTCTTAGCAATATTTTTTAATCGTATAAACTTTTTTCAAAAATCGAATTGAAGCTGACGCTTGTGTGGTCAGTTGTTTTTTTTTTAATCTTACCTAGATTCAAAATGAAATTGCGAATTGTCTATGATTGAAACAGATAAATTAAGAACAATTTAAAAATTAACGGTGTAAGTAACATTAATTACGAAAGTTTTAGTCTATAAAAAAGAAAAATTATATTTATAAATGAGATAGCTACTGTTTATCATAGACAATTAGGAATATTATCATAAACATTTAGAACGTTATTTGGCTTTAAGTTTCGTACGAAATGTTAAGTAGCTATTCAACATAAATGCTAGAAACGTGATAACATTAATTAAAATAGCGATTGTAAATTAAATATATTTAAAGGCTACTGTTGTATTACTTGAAGGTAGAAACTTTAAAATAATACAAAAGCTGAAGAGCTTGTTTGTTTGAACGCGCTAATATCGGGAACTACTGGACCATTTACAAAAATTTTTCTATGGTTGGATGTGTACGTGATCACTGAGCGCTATGTACCACGGGCGAAGCCGGGGCGGACCGCTAGTCGTGATTAATCAATATCGCATTTGAGAATTGTGAAAGTTTCAAGGTGCATTGCTGAACATGACACAGTAGTTAAATATAGTTCATCCCAGGTGTTCAATGGATAGTCAATACCACTGGCGAACCGCCATCATTAAATGTTATAGGGACGTGCGTTTTATCGATAGTTATTACAATTGAGAAAAATTAGAGAGAGTTTTATTTTAAAAATATTATTTCAGATTTTCGTTATGTTTAGAAGAATATATTTCAGGTGGAAGTGGCTGGCAGATTTAGAGTTCGCTGTCCTACGTATAACCTTATAAAAGAAACCTAAAAAATGTAAAATTTCTATTCATTAGTTAAACCTATATCATCATCATGTTAAGTATTCGATGTAAACATACGTTTTTAGATTTAAAATCTACGCTGTATAGAAGAACTAGCTGCGCCCCGCGGTTTCAACCGCGTAAGTCCGTATCCCGTAAGAATATCGGGATAAAAATATTTTTATTGCCTATATTCCTATATATTTGCCTATATTTTATTCCCACACACACACATCCTTACAAACTTTCGTGCTTATAATATTAGCAGGACAGGATACATTAAGTAAAAATTAAAAGATTAAAAATCTCGGCAATGTTGGTAACACACGAAACTTTCACAATATACGCTCCTTTATACGTAAATCTAAAATAACCGCTCAGTAGAAAGTAATAATAAATTGAAAACAAAGCCTACGTTTCGTGACTCGATAAATATTTTATCGATAACGGCGATTTCGAAAATGCATTCACTTTTTCCTTGCGAGAGTTGAGACGTAGTGATGTCACTTATCGATATATATGCGGCGCGTTAATACCATCGTAAAGATTTCAGTGGGCCTTCGCGCTATGAATAACAATCATTTGTTGACTTTGAAAATTCGTCACAATAATATTTAAAACACGTATTATCATAAACATGAGTTCTAACCTTGTTTTTTCGATTACAATGACACCATACATCAATAGCCATAGGCCTTTTTCAACTGACGTTCCGGAAAAAACGAAAGAGGTTCCAATTCGACTGCATATTTTTTTTTTTTACTTTTGTTACTGGCCAGCTTAGGTACTAGTTACGTAGGTTTTCTTCCGTCATATAGTCCCATTTTACATTTCGAAGATCCCTTTTAGGAACGTTTGTGACCTTATTTTTGTAGAAAATAATCATATGTAAGTATTTCAACAATATATACGTCCCCTGGCTTAGGCAGGAGTTGTCATAGAATTAAAACAAAAAAATATTGTTCTCTAGAAATACTTCTGATTGTCGAGCACGCTTTAGCACGAATCGGGCCAACACACCGGGGAAGGTGGGAAGGCGTCAAACAGTAGCATGCGAATGCTACTAACTTGCGTACCGAGCTGGACGCCCGTATCCCGTTCCTCGCCCTTTATCGTACTTTCCTTGCTTCTCGTCGTCAGCCCTTTCATTAAAAAAGCTGGCAACACTTTTGTTGATGTATTAATTCTGTAATTATTTATGGGCTATGATGATAGCTTATAGTAACTTACAGTTGCCAGCTCTTAGATAAAAATTAAACAATAAAATGATAAATATTTATATATTATATCAATATTTATATACTGCCTATTTCCCAGTGTCAAATAATATATGCACAGATTAAATAGATCAGAGAGCTGGGTGTGGACAGTGTTAAAATACTAATTAGTCAATATATGTTCAGGAAAGTCGACTTAACTATTTATTTTAAGTTTAAGCGGACATTATGTACAATGATACGCGTATTATAAAACAATGTTTAGAGGGAAAACCTCACTTATAAATACACTTACAATGAATGAATTTATTGGGCATTATTAATAAATAATGATTTATTTATATTTTTTGCACAAGAATATTAAATATTATGTTCAGTGTTTACAGTTTAAAAATAGTTTTGCCGCATAACGGCGGAGGAAATAAACTTAGTTGTTAATATTTATTTTCGTAAAATGCATATTAGTATAACTTAAAGAATGAATGAAAATTCATTATCACAATCTATACTTATTTATACTAAACTACAACCGTCATACTATGGTATGTGCTCATTTTTAGATTACTCGTTGGCTTATGAGTAAACTATGCAGAATCTATAATATTATTTTATTAAGGTTAAGCATCTTGAAGATAAAATGATGTTAATACTCTCGGTCCACTTCTACTAAAATATTTATGTATACAAGTAACAACTTATTGCATAATGATTTAGGTCTTTGAAGTTCTTCTATTGATCTATTCGAACCTAAATTTTTCATAAACGATATTTTACACAAATAAATTTAATTTAATTAAATATTTTTTTTACGACAATAGGAAAGCTATAATGACGAAGCAAGCCATGGGCTTTGACTAGTATAGTATTATGTTATCTATGGCTAAGATAACGCTATATAAGTTTTTGTACCTGTCAGTTGTAACTCTTGTAAATACCTAAAAATGCTACAAATATTTTACTTTTTTTTTATTACTATTGTCATCGAAGCGAATGACGTCATCCAATCTGACATAACGCTATTGTCAAGCTTCACAGTTCTTATGGTAACAAAAAGAAGTACAGTTTTCAATTTAAATAAATACCTTAAATATAACGTCATGTTTCTTATGTGGCAATAACAATGTTATTAAAATATCTCTGAGTATCTTAAAATGATTGTGCTTATTTTTGAACATAAATTTCTTCTCTCTTGAAAAATATTTTAAAATACTGATCTTATGAATACCACAGGTGAAACAATAATACTTACCTAGTATACATATGAATATAATATGTTAAGCCGAAGTTAATGATAATTTGAATTACAATAAATTTATCAAATAATTGCAAGGATTAAACAGTCATAATGCATGTGAAGGAATTTGCATTCAAACAAAACACACCTATATCAGATATTCTTTATTTATCTGTAGTAATTTGTCATGTATTCGAAATTTAAATGTTCAACGAAATGTCAATTGTGGCGCCATTAACAATAATTGTAGATGACGTAACCGTCAAATTGGTTTGCTTTTTTTTCCTTAGTTCGAATTAGTTAAGGAATTTTTCATCAGAGCTCCATTTAATAATATTTAGGTTATGATACAGAAATTAACGAACTGTTAAATATAGAATCAATTGTTAAATATGTCATTATACACTTCTTTATTTAAAGGTCGTTTTCTTCCCATATTAAAATTATATCGATATTAAGTACTATGAAGAAAATTGATTTTTAATGATAATCCATGTGCACCGTGCATGATTTTTTTTGTGATTTTACGATTCGTTATAATCGTTGGTAATGTTTTTATAAACGTTTTTAGATTTATAATAAATCAAAAGGTAGCTTAATGGGTCTTTTTTTACAGTAAGTCCCCGATTTTTTTTTTCTCTCTCGTTTGTTAATTTTGTATGAATTTTTTCGGTTTTATGTGAGTCACAGATAATCGGTATTTTTGATATATTCCAGATGAATGTGAAAATATTCCAGAGAAATGTTATAATTAAATAACTTAAATAAAATATAAAAAAAAAGAAATGTAGTACATGACATTTTCAATTAGAAGCAATGTAAATTATTTCATTAAAATGCAAATTATGCGGAATAATAATGGAATTTGTATATAATAGACTTTTTTTTTAATTCATGATAGGGAAGCGCTTGACCACGATCTCGCCTGATGGTAAGCTGATGGTAAGATGTGGTCTAAGATGTAGCGCGCATCCCTAGAAGGTACCTGTTCACTCTTCTCTTGAAGACCTCCAGATTGATTTATTAAACAGACTTAATTAATAGTACATTTTGCTAAAAAGTTAAATGAAAACATTTTATTTACCGTAACAGATTTTCATTGGTAAACTAGCTTTTCGCCCGCGGCTTTACCCGCGTAGTTGCAGGAAAGATAGACACGGGGATTTGCTCGCATGTTCCCGTTCCCGTGGGATCTCGATGAAAACTATCCTATGTCCGGTTCCTGGTTCTAAGCTACCTCTGCAAAAATTTCCATCCTAATCGGTTAATTCGTTCTTGAGTTATAAATAGTGTAACTAACACCACTTTCTTTTATATATATAGATTCAATTTAACGCACAGTTCACACGAACTTTCAAATTATCGATATGCGAACAGCACTTTTAATTAATATCGATAAGACATTCGATAATCGTCATGATATATATGGCGCCATGTTTTATGTTCAGCCGAGAAGAAAGAATCGAGTCAGTTGGTCATGTGCTTAAGGCGCGTGTACATTGGGGCTGGAAATTTAATGTTTCCTATTTTTTTATATGAGATTTTTTTTTATTTATAGCCATAATATTTTAATGATTATAAACGTCGTTTTAGCTACAGAATCGATTAATTGCATAAAAAACTAGCCGCTCGTCCCGGCTCCATCCGGGTTGATACGGGAAAGAGCAAATAATTTATATTTCTCAGGGATCATGTAGCTTCTTAGTAATTTCGGAGATTGTTCAATGCAAAGATACAAACACTTTCATTATTTTATTAGATAGCTTTGACCCGCAGATTCGTACGCGTTAAATCTGGAGTAGTTTAATAGATGTTATTATTCAATTGTAAGCCTTCCTCTTGAATGATTTATTAACGAAACCCCCATCAAAATCCGTTGCGCAATTTTAAAGATTTATGCATACATAGGGACAGAGAGAGCGTCTTTATTATACTATGTAGTGAAATCTATATAGAATTTACTATATGTTTTCATAATTTTATATTGAAGACTAGACTAAAGCAAAGAGGGATTTTTTGTGACGCCAAAAAATATACATATAAATAGCGGTTAAAACTTTTTTTTTTAGACTGGTTATCGTCGCGGAGGCTTTATTTGTATTACACTGACCCAAAAATCCTAATGTATGATCGTTGTTCCACAGATAAGATAAATCAACGATAAATATTGAAGTGACTAATTCGTGCGTGTCTATCTATTGATTTAAATAACTTAACCACGTGTGGAGAGTGAAGCTTTTTTTTTTTAGTGGGGAAATCATGCATAGATACCCACGGCCCCCGGGGACGGAACCGTGGGTTATGTCGGATTCGGATCGGAGGGGGCCACGGGAGCTGGTTAAAATTCATCCGCGACCCCCTCGGCTTGGAGAGTGAAGCTATGATTACCAATTATTCTAAAAGAGTGTTTACCCATTATTTGTGTCACATATTTGGGACATTTTACATTTTACTATTTGGGACAAACGTTAAAAATTGGTGGGGAGGCAACCCTTATTCATTAAATAAATCAGAATCTGGTTATGAATTTAAAAAAATAAGCATATTACATCTGTACAGTAAAATACTATATATAGTCTTTTACCGTACGAATTTTGTATTCGTACACATAATTACTTATATATAATTACATTGAATAAAATAAAAAAATATCAAACAGATACATTTATATGCATAGTTGACAACCCTAGCCATCCATCATAATGCAATCATTATATAGGAATTTTATTTCGTACGTACCTCGAAATCTGCATACTTAATGGTCTATGACAAACACAAATATGCATTATTCAACCAATGACATCATAGACCTTATTCTAGGTTGTATTTATTTAAATCTAGTATTATAACTAAAGGTCATGGAAATGGTAATGAAAAAATATTTTTTGTACAATTTATAATAATATTTTTAACTCGAAAAAAATTAAGATTCTAAGGCGCTCCTGTAAGTTGTTTGTACCACAGATAACATAATACTATACTATATAAACTATACTATATAATACTATACTATACTAGTATATGTACTTAAAACTGTTTTAAATAAACACAATTACAGGACAAATTTTAAGTAACAAAAACTATTTTATAGAACAACAATGAATTAATATTATTATCCACGCAACAGCAAGTCTGTGATTGTTTAGTTCTGAATAATGTACCAGTGAACCGATTTTTATAAATTTTGCTATACCTAGTCTTGCCATAAATATTGTAATAAAGAAAAAAGAAAATTGTTAACTGCAAATAACATTTATTA
>NC_052127.1:1131119-1137211 GCF_012273895.1 Zerene cesonia
AGATTCGAAATTCAAATGTAATATTTTTTTATAATTAAGTGTAACAGTATTTATGGCCAGACTAAGTATAGATAGGCAAACAAATCATAAAATTGATAATTATTGTCCCGCCCAACCCGCCAACTGTATGGTTAAGCCTAAAACTAGACAATAGGTTGTCTATTTTTTTACGTCTTTATTAAGACAAGGAAGGTTCTTATGGAGAGAAAAACCCACGGGTGAAGCCAGGGCGGACCACTATGATTTGATTTTAAAAATTACGTAACACATTTTGATGGTATTTTTATATATAGAGATTCACGAAGAAGGTATATGTATATATAATGTGTTATTGCACCCATGCGAAGCCGGGGCGGGTGACTAGTTATATAAAAATCGGTAAATACGTAACGTAAGCTATACGAACGAGTGTAACCGTGGATATGAAGCTAGTATTATAATATAACATTAACAATGATGATATCGATTGACCATGATGCGTTGACGACATCTTGCAGTCGTATACGGTAAGGTCACTGCGAATGATCTATGAGCTAATGTCATAATTTACGATCGTTATTATTATCATAATCGAATTCCTATTTCCTCCTTATATATTTAATATAAAACTCCTTAAATATTAATATATTTATTACTGGACGCTCGTCCCGGCTCTGCCCGGATATCAAGATTCCGGTTTTATCTCAAGGGAGCATTTAATCGGGATAAAAAGTATCCTATCACCCAAGTCAGCTCATACCCTGTCTGTATACGAAATTTCATAAAAATCCGTTTAGTAGCATCAGCGTTCTAGACGGACAAACGTCCAAACAAACAAATTTTCACATTTATAATATTAGTGTGATGACATTGAATAACAAACGAGCGAGCATGTCGACTGGTGTAAAACGAAATGCTATTAGCAGTATTATACTACACTTTGCGAATCCTGCTGCCAATAAGCATCTACTCCGCAAGGAAGTGGTTCAGCCGACCCAATAAGGGTCTAAATATTGGGTGTTTAAGTAACTTGAACAATTACGGAAAGGACGCCTTGATTTCCTATAGGTTTTCCAGATGCATATCTTCTTAAAATGCATGCTGTAAGAGTTCGGGTTTATACGTTTTATATGTGGCCACTATTGTAGTTTCTTCTATTGTACTAGACCCAATCACTACATAGTATGAAGCAAAGTCGCTTCCCGCGTCTGCCCCTATGTATAAATGTATGCTTTATGACTTTGCAATGGATTTTGATGGGGTTTTTTTGATAGTGTGATTTAAGAGGAAGGTTTATATGTATAATAACATTTATGGAATTACACCGAATTTAATGAGTGTGAAGCTGCAAGCAAAAGCTGTCTTTGTTATCCTACTAATATTATAAATGCGAAAGTTTGTAAGGATGTGCATGTGTTTGTTGCTCTTTCACGCAAAATCTACTGAACCGATTGCAATGAAATTTGGTACGTAGACAGATGGATAACTAGAAAAACATATAGGCAACTTTGTATCCCGATATTCCCACGGTATACGGACTTACGCGGGTGAAACCGCAACTAGTAAATTATAAAACAATTAAATTGGCTATATGAACAATCAAAACTAGTAATCTCTTGATAAAGAATTGGAGTACATTACGAAACACGTAGACTTGTTAATTTTCAACGCAAACACGATGTTTATCGCAAATGATAGATTTACGCGCTGACGTCAGATAGATGATGTCCGCAGTGACGAAATATCGTGAGTCAGTCGGTTTTTATGTTATATTTAACTTTTTATGCCCATTTATAGTTGAATGTCCACCTTTATTGGTTTTCTGTAGTGAATCTCGATGTCTCGAATCACGCGTGGGTGAACTGAAGGTTCATCCTAGTGACATGCTCAAGGCGTCCCCTCTTAACGGGGATCCTTAACTTAGATTATTACTGCATTAATATGTGGTTAGAAAATAACATTTCATGATTTATTTAGCCTAATTTGATCACGTGGCGGGATTCGAACCCGCGTCTTTTTGGCAAACCGCAGAAACGTTATTATTTATAAAAGCATTTCAATGCTATAAAACTAAAAATTATACTGTCTGTCTGTCTCTGTATCTGTCTGTCTTTTCACTATTTTGAAGCCCAAAACTAAAGTCTGGCTATGTCCGTGCTTAGAAATGTAAAAGTTATTTTCTTCCATTAAAATGACCACCCAGCGTACCTACCTATATAATCTGTATACGTAGATTTTTAAAATATTCCTAACATAAAATTACTAGGAACCAGCGGCAGATATCAAAGCATTCCATTTAAATAGAGCGAGCGGTTTGATCAAACATGCATTACTAGTGACATTCACACATAGTTCAGTATTGGGGCTCCAATGTTGATCGCTATTTAAGCTGAGTAAGAACGCGCGTTTTTATTCTGTTTAGAATATAAATGAATATATAAAAAAAAACTAAAATACGTTGTCTCACTTGCTCTTATACAGAGTGCACGTAAGGAAATGAAATCACCTGTCCAATCACCAAGCTTGATCTATGTACAAAGCTTAAATTAAATCTATCAGTTTTAAGTGGGTCAAAATTCAAGGAGTCGCTTACATACAGACAAACAGGTGAGGTTAATAAAAGCGTGTTAAAAGTGACGCTTTTCAAAAACCCATCACAGTTTAGTTACTTAATAAAATGAGGTTTTAATGCAAAATAATTATGTGATTGAAATGTGAATTTATGCGGAAACAATTAATAAAGGATTTATTATTTTATTCAAGGGTTCATATGATCATAACTTCGAGCATTACCTGATAAAAGCATATACTCTCAATTGTATTTAATTAAAATCCCTTATTTACTGACACAAAAGTGTCATTTTCTTTATATATCAGTTTTACTAGCATAGCCATATTTCGAAATTAAAAACTTTTTAACGGATCTTAAACGCGATTTATTCATTATATTATTAACCCGACGTTTCGAACACTTTACAGCGAGCGTGGTCACGGAGAGACGGGAGCATAGCTACATTCAAAATTTAAGTTACAGTCAACATCCCGCCCGTGTATACCCAACCTAAACCTAAAAACCTGCGCGTGCGCCGCTCGTTTATTCTTAAACGACTATTAATAACGCTAATTGTTGTATATCTCATCTAACAAGGCCAACACATTCGGCCAATGCAATATTAAAAGTGTCGTATAAATCTTGTGATGCAATCGACCCGGAATTCTTTATGTATTATGTATGATAGAAATATATTTTATAAACATACTACCTGCGCCCCGACGTTTCACCCGCGTGAGTATGTACCGCGTAGGAATATCGGGACAAAAAGTTGTATTATTCCAGTTGTCCGGCTATCTACGTACCAAGTTTCATTGAAATCGGTTCAGTAGTTTTTACGTGAAAGAGTATCAATATTGTCTATAAATTGATATCTTTTGATTTTGTTTTCTTGTATAGAAATCGTTTTAACGTATAAACATACAAATCATTCCTCTTATAGGTGCATGGTCAATGTCAATATAAATTCAACGGTATGCGGACAACATAACAACCCATGTTTTATATATATATATCTATGTTTTATTGAACAGAACTTAGTCATAATATGCTTATGTTAGCTTCTGTATATTTGTATGTAACCTTCTTCTTTAGATACGATTTTTAACCACTTTAAATAGACAGATTTAATTCAAACTTGGTCCACTTATCAAGAATAGGTGACAATATTACAATTTCATGAGTTCATTTTATGATAAAAGTCGCCAGGATTAAATAATCCCTTTACGTTTACTCTGTATAAGACAATTTAATTGATAGAATGATAGAAATTAGATATGATGATATAGATAGAATGATAGAAATCATTAAAGCGTTATTTTAATTACATTTAGTATTATTAATTATACATTATTTATTTATAAGACTTTTAACAAAAATTGTACAGGTAAGGAAATATAAAAAAAATAATAACACACCAAAAATATTACAATTTGTTGGGCGGCCTTATCACTTAGCAGTGATCTCTTCCAGGCAACCCGGGCAATAGGTAACAAGCATAATTATTTGAAAGCCTTCCCGTGAAGTGTGGAATTTGGAGTCAGTTTTGTGTCTTGTTGGTACAGTGGTTAACGAGTGGGCGTAGAACCGAGAGGTCCTGGGTTCAATTCCCGGTGGGGACGCACAAAAAAAAATGCCTCGGTCTGGCAGGACACAGAAGGCTGATCACCTACTTGTCTGTAAAGAAAATCGATCAGTGAAACAGATGTATATCATCTGCCACATACCCCACTAGGGGACACGGGATTTCACTTTTTTGTGTCTTGTTAACGATATTCATACAGATTACAGTATAACGTTCTAATGATAATCATAATTACAGTGAATGCATCATCACCGATGAAGTGAAGCTCACGACCGAATGGAAATGCGACGCAGACGAATGCCTCATGAGCCAGGATGTGGTGTACGGTGTTAACCAGCCTGGCATGAGCTGGAGAGCGTATAACTATAGCCAGTTCTATGGCAAGAAACTAAAAGAGGGCCTCAAGTATAAGCTTGGTAAGTCTTTTTGTCTATGCTATCCTGGTACTTAAGAAAACGTCATATGGTGTCTACCAGACTGGCATGAGCTGGACCGTAAAATATATAGAAAGTTCTGGAAACAAGTTGAAAGACGGACTGTGGTATAAGTTTGGTATGTATCTTTCTGTTTATGTTATCCTGGTACTGCAGCATATATAATAATCTAATGTATAAAATAATCGTGTCGCGGTGTTTGTCGGTAAACTCCTCTGAAACGGCTGCACCATTTGTTCTCTAGTCTCTAGTCTATTTGTGGGATATTTGATCCAAATTGCAGCATACGATGTTTTTTGTCTTAATTAAAAATAAAAAAAAGAAAGACACCATGTTGCCCTTTCTTATTAAACACCGCCTCAATAACACAACACAACAGCCAAATAACAGTAATTTAGATGTCAGGACATGTTTATCTTGTCTGTTATAACAGCTTGTATGGGCGGAATATTCACCTAACCTTTGAAAAGCCAATCGTGCACAATAGTGGCGTTTAGCCGATGAAAGTCTGTGCCTAGATTACTAGAACTTTCACTGTATTTCTAGACAATGCTCTACTTTCTCTCTTCGTTCACCTTTTAATTTTAACGGGTAGTTAAGTACCGTTAAAAGTTTAGCATAAACTGAACCATATGTATCTCTATCTAGAATAGAGAGAAATAGCTTTGGTTGAATAGTTGGCTTGGGGTATTTAAAACCGCCAGATCCTGAATTCGAACTTAAGGGGAGGCTAATATAAAAGACTCAGTTAATATTGTTCTAACTCATATGTTGAAAGCAATATTTACACTGCTCGTTTACGTAAGGTTGCTGGCCATTTCGGATTTTAAGTATACATATTTTTTGGATCAAAACAACTCTTAATTATGAACTAACAGCCTAATTCGTTATCAGAAAATCTTTAATTAAATAACAAAAAGAAACCAAGAGAGTGGGGCAATCCCTCCGAATCATAAAACATGATTATATCTGTGATGTCAGGAATTTGCGTCGTATTGTTTGCTCTAGATCTTTCTAAAATATTCTATAATATAAAAGCAGTTGTGAAAAGTTCCATTTAGGCGTAGCTACGTTTCTGCTCGTGGCTTCTTTAACGTACATTTTCGCTGTCTGTATTGTTTTTTCTTCGCGTGAATTAAATCCAAGCTCTTTACGCAATTTAGTTATAAATACTAATAGACTGACCGAGTTGCTTTTGCTTTGACGAGGTATATGTAAATCTATGTACGATAATGTTATTAATTGAAAAATGTATTGTTTTTCATTACATTTATTTTTTTTGTAAATTATGTCTGTGCACGCGTTTCTTAATTTGCGATAACTAATATTTAAACATGCGCTTTTCTGTTATGACGTCGCCATGAGGAAAATAGAAGACACATGAAAAACACGATTTCATTACATCACAGTAACATCAATTTTCAGTGACAGTTTTTAACAGCAGACCATGAAATGTCGTATAGTTGTTAATTAACACGCTTTTATTAGCTTCACTTGTATGTTTGTATGTATGTAACTCACACCCGTTTTTCTCCCACTTCCC
>NC_052127.1:1138211-1173228 GCF_012273895.1 Zerene cesonia
TTTTCGTCTATTTCTGGAAATTACCTCATTGTGAATTAGTGATTGATCGTTATTTAAAGGTCGCGTAACAAATGTGTCTGCTACAACAAACCCCATTGTGAATAGGCTATACAGAATTCTAGACTGCTGTAGGTATGACCTTACCTTTCTAACGATATCTGATTGTATGTTATACAAAGCTGTGCTACACTTAACAATTGTACTAAAGAAAATGTAGTTTCGTATAGATTTCGCTATGAAGTAGACGGGACATCCAGACAATCACATATTTATCCATAAATTTTACAGTATGTTTTTAGCATAGCAGATGGGTAATTATCTGTTCCCAATTAGATACGTATTCATTTAAAATACCTTCAATAGCAAGGTCAATTATATAAATTAAACCCATAAGCTTATTCTTTGAATTTTCATTGAAATCCACATTTTGTTTTTACTTTACTAGGTTTAAATATTGAGTTATGGGTGTGTATCATAGGGCCAACATTAAAAAACAATAACTTTTTATTATTTATTCACTCACAGTAATAACAAAGGTGTGATTTAAGAATTAGTGGATAAACATGTATACATTTTGCACAATTGTGTATGTGTGCTAACATTTTTTAACATAGTATAATTATAGTTTCAGTTAACATACATTTCGAAAAGCCTTAATAAATACGATACTTATTTACTGAGTAATTAATAATCTTGAAAAAGGGTTATTTAACGTACTTTTGGCTCCCAGCTAGCATACGCGAAGTTAGCTAAAATGGATTTTGACAAGAAAATTAGCCTCAGTTGTTTTTAACACGCTTTTATTAGCGTCACTAGTTTGTTTGTATGTAACTTTTCAAGGATCGAAAGGAAAGAAAAGAAGAAGGAGTTGATCCTAATCAGGATAATCAGGATAATATTATCCTTACTGATTACAGTAATAAGGTCCTCAGCCACCCGTGATCCCGGGGATCACGGATGGCAGAGAGGCTAGGCGTTGCTACGGTTAGGCAAGAAACGCGGGTTCGAATCCCGTTCGTGATCGAATCTTTTCTATTCTTTCAAAAAAATTCTCATTTAGAAAGCATTTCAATGCTATAAAACTAAAAATTAAATAAGATCCTTTTTAAGATACCTACAAGAGCAAATGGGGATTTATTTGAGTCATAAAAACGTATTTTAAGGTTCCTTTTAACTGTATTGTAGTTACTAAGAATACATGTGAAATATTAACGTCTTATTAGGTGTCTTTAAAAAAGTATTGTGCCAATCAAGTCTAATATTAGATACATACCACCATGCAAGCATAGACGCGTTATCAGATCAACTTATCTGTTCTCCACATAAATACAATGCTTTGAATTCCAAGTATTGTGAGCATATTTCTTTTGTGTCGTTTTGAATAAATTTTGCATAGTATTCTTTGTTCGGTGTTTATCAAATGGGCAATATTTATTAGTTTCGAAAATAATTTTTGGGGCGATGACATAAATCCTAGGGTTTCATGCTTGTCGCGGATGAATTCGGACAAGAACCCGTGGTCCCTTCACTTGTGTGGCTCGACGGAATTAGTGGTTTTAGTCGGTAGAAATTCAGCATAACCCACGACCACTTCCCCGGGGGCCGTGAGTATCTTTACAAGATTTCCCCACTATATAAAAAAGGGTTTTATACTTTTTACGCACCTTTAAATCAGACGAAACAATCCCTATCTTTAAGGTTATAAATATGAAAGTGTGTTTGTTTGATTGTCTATTTTCACGATGTGACGGTGCGATTTTGTGCTAGTGTTTATGTTTCTGCAGATGACAAAATAATTAGATAGGTATCTACCAATATATACTTTTTAACGCTGAAACATCATATTACCACGGTTATTTCTAAGAACACGCTGTATGCATCTATTCTTCTTATAAATACATAAGGAAGAGCTTACAGACCATCGTTAACTACAGGACAGTCATATGATACATATGTCATGTAAAATTGTCATGATTTTAAAACAGCTACTACAGAGTTACTTGACGAGTCTTCTCTGAAGAAATTGCTTTATGAACCGGTCGTAAATTATGTTAAAACAATGTTATTACGATTTAAAGTGCTTCTAGAAGGCTAATCGAATAAATAATTTACTGATTTGCGTATTTTTGAACTTGATTGATTTTACTACGATAATATTTTTCCCATTGTCATCCACCAGCCATTCTATGTTTAATGAATACTGATCTTCATATATTTCACAGGTACATTCCCACTTAGTGCGGAGACAAAACGCATGGGCGCTATTCGGTACGACAAAAATATACCATACCCTGAGAACTTCGACGCTCGTCGCCGCTGGCCTAACTTCATATCTCCGGTTATAGACCAGGGCTGGTGCGGATCAGATTGGGCCGTGTCTATTGCTGGTGTTGCTTCTGACAGGTAATGGTCATCAGTCAAACGTCAGTGTCGCTCTATTTGCAACTCTCTCTCTCTCTCTCTCTCTCTATTAGCTACACAATTCGACGGAACAGCGCGGGGTCAGGTTAGCACTCTGACGCGCGTCTGAAAAAGTCATAAATGATTTAAAATCACCTATTACAGAAACATTTATGTCAAGACAGTAATGTCATAGACTGAAATATGCGATGCCAACGCCTTGATTAAGCTGGGATAATATAACCGATAAGAAAATATGCCATTTGTAACTGTAACTATAATATGTCATTAGTACCTACCTGTAGTTATAGAAGCAGTATCTATATAAATTTGTACTGCATATGAGTGCAGTACAAATTTATACTAAGACTTTGGACTAAGTGTAGGAATTTAACATGAAAGTGGTGGTCCGCTTCGGCTTCTCGTGATATATATATATAGTCTAAAGCCTTCCTCAATAAATGGGCTATCAAACACTGAAAGAATTTTTGAAATCGGACCAGTAGTTCCTAAGATAAGTGCGTTCAAACAAACAAACTGCTCAGTTTTATAATATCAGTACAGATCTCTTTCTGTCATCCCTCCATCATCTGTCAATCCCTCCCAATGCATCCTCGCTTAATTACGTTAAAGGGCTATGATGCTTTATGCATTATGATGCTTTATGCTTTATGAGGCTTTATGCAATACAAAAGGTACAGATTTAATAATAGAATCAAAGAATTCAATTCTCATTGGTCAGTATATTTTACAAGTGCCTGTTATTAATATACTAAGCTGTAACGAATTGTAATCCGGTATGTCTGTGAACAATAAAGGCATTCGGCCTGACTATAGGGTTGTCATCGACTAGATTTTCCTGCGTTAGTTTAGTGACAGGTCTGGAGCTGACTGAAATGGATTTCTTCTTATCAAAAGATTTCTGTTCTCAAAACAGATTAGTATTGAAAGCGTCCATATTTCTCGTCTTTAAACACGATTCAATTATAATAAATCTGATAAAAAATACGCTACGGGAAACCGACAATAGCGGAGGGTAATACGCGATCTAAAAACTGATTTAATAGATATTGTGATTTGCATTCATGAAACAAAAAATAAATATTTTTTATTAGAAACTTTCCAAGAAAATGTTTTATGTATAAAAAGTAAGTTGCAGTCTGGGGTTTTTGCAACATTTGTTTATAGTCAGTTATTTAGCTGGCAGCCCTAGCTCAGTAACACGAGATTGAGTGAGAGCACTCGAGTTAAAAATACCTCAGAGCCCTTAGGAAGCCTCCTGTGCGAACTTGCATAAATAAACCTCAACACCAGTGCATACGGTGTATTTTTAATTGTTTATAATCTGGATCTTTCCTTGCGGTGAACTTGTTTGAATTATAAATAATTGAGCGAATTTTTGCTAAGACACTATTCATTGTTTCTTGTATTGTTATAACATTCTTATTTCTTGTTTCTTTGACTTTCAAGTTACTCTCATTATACAAATGTTTGTTAGTAATTTGAGAGTATTTATTAATCGTCTAAATCGTGTTTAATTAATTCATGGGTCATAATTAAAACACTGTTTCAAACCAACCAACACAACTTTATTTATTTTAAACTAAACTCTAAAGCGCCTAATATTTGTCAGAGCTATGCCAATTTTAAATAAACCCATTGGGAAGCTTGTGAATAAAAAACAATAAGGTAACAAACACAAACAATACATGAGAATTTCTTTATTTTTTGTGATCGGTTAAAATACGTTAAAAACAACAATAAGAATTTATAATATTGTGTTTATTTTATCTTATGTTTTTTGTAATCACGCGCGCAAAAAGAAACTTCTGAAATTACAAACGGGTACTCAATACCACAAATTATATAAAAAAAAATTAGTGTCAATGGTTTTCAATGCAGCTACGAATATACAAAGAAAAAATCTTTAGTATAATCGACCGTATTGGACCTTTATCAATAGCAACTGCGTTAGTAACCAAATAGCAAAGTAGGTATATCATGTTATGGTGTTCAGTTCACCCTGTGATAAGGACGCTATTGGAATTATACGCTACTAGCTGCGCCCCGCGGTTTCATCCGCGTAAGTCCGTATCCTGTAGGAATATCGGGATAAAAATTAGCCTATATGTTATTCCAGTTATCCAGCTATCTACTCACCAAATTTCATTGCAATCGGTTCAGAAGTTTTTGCGTGAAATAGCAACTAACATATACACATCCTTTCTAACTTTCGCATTTATAATATAAGTAGGATAGTATAGTATAGTATGATAGAAGGAAGTAAGATAATGTCTTTTCAGATATTAATAACATCTCGAACGAACCGCTAGTGCTATACTCTATGTCTGTATGTCACAGATATCTAAGTAGATACTACTCGAGTCTAATTGGATGTTAGACAAAATGATTTAAAAATGTCAAATAGATATTTCTCATCGCTCCTATCTTACAATATGGAAGTGAAGTATGCATGAATTGGACCAGCTCGCACCGGGGAGGTATCACACCCCTACAGAAAACCGGCGTGAAATAGTAGCATGGAACTGTTTTGTACTGTGAGTGGACAGTCGGAAGCCCTTATCCTTTTACTTACCCTTCCCAGTCCTTCTCTTTATTCCCATCATCCAACCTTTCTTTATCCCATACCTACTTACGCCGGCAATTCATTTGCAAATGCGTAAGGTCTGCAAATAGTTGTCAAACGTTGATGCGCTTAGTCATCTTAGCATCAGGTGTCCCACTAGCTCCTTTGGCGACTATAACAGAAAAAAAAGGAACGAAACAAGCAATTAATCGTTACAAATAAATACAGTATGATTCTATAACCGTGTTTTTTATTTATATAGATTCGCGATCCAATCGAATGGTGCTGAGAACATGATGCTGAGTCCGCAGACGTTGCTGTCATGTAACATCCGCCAGCAACAGGGATGCGCCGGCGGCCATATTGACGTCGCTTGGAATTTCGCGAGGGGACACGGGTAAAATATAGCATATTTTTTATTTATTTATTAACTTACACAACAGACATTAAATCCAAACATTAATTTATTCAGACTCCGAAACAGAAGTAGCACTTTTAAGTCGTCATAACATACTTTTATCATATACTTACGGTTTGGAAAGCAGTTTCTACAATGATTGTTGACCATCATTTATGTATAGTTATATTATTTTGGCCTAGAGCGATACAATTTAAGAAACTCTTGAAAATCTTGTTATAATATACTATCGGTCCGCCTCGGATTCGCCCATGGTACATAACCTATTATAGCGTTCCTCAATAAATAGGCTATCTAACACTGAAATAATTTTTCAAATCGAACCAGTAGTTCCTGAGATACTAATCTCAAACGCACTAGCGTTCAAACAAACAAATATTGGTATAGTTTAAAAGTAAATACCTTACCCTGCAACCCAAATACCTTACATGTATTGCTATAAATGTATTTATTTTCAAACTGTATTAAAATAATTTTCTTATTCGCTTTTATTTGTCGCCAAATAAAAGTTTTTTCTATCATTCTTTCTTAATGATGGAAATCAATCCTGATTCATTGTTTTGCCACAAAAGCATCTAAACCCTTTAATATTCACTTACCACTTCCCCCCCAGGCTAGTAGACGAGAACTGCTTCCCCTACAAAGCGGCAGTGACGCGATGCCCCTTCAAGCCCAAGGGCACGCTGATCTCGGACGGGTGCCGGCCGCGCGCGCCGCGCACCTCGCGCTACAAGGTCGGCCCGCCCGGCCGCCTGAGCAGCGAGGCGGACATCATGTACGATATAATGGAGTCCGGCCCGGTTCAGGGTGAGTATCTTGTAGTGCCTCTGCGAACGCTGCCCGCTTTATGGGGTAAAAGAAAAGGATCAACGACTGGAAAGAAGAAATGGACTGGGACGGGTGAGGAAAAGGAAACGGGCCTTAAAATAAATCACAAATGTCAACAGTTGTAGATATTTGTGATTTATTTAGACGGTTAGTTTTCGGAATCTGGTCGGTGTAGGGGAAGTATATGTGATACATTTTGTTGAAGAGCGGGACACAATTTGATATAATTTTTAGCACCAGCAGGACCTGACATGACATAATTTTTAGCAACAGCAGGACATGACATGACATAATTTTTAGCAACAGCAGGACCTGACATGACATAATTTTTAGCAACAGCGGGAACTGACATGACATAATTTTTAGCAACAGCAGGACCTGACATGACATAATTTTTAGCAACAGCAGGACCTGACATGACATAATTTTTAGCAACAGCAGGACCTGACATGACATAATTTTTAGTAAAAGCGGGACTTAACGTCACACAATTTTAGCGGGATAACGTATTTTAATTGAATGAGTCTCGCTCTTTCTTACTCATTCTTCGAAACACACATGATTGAACTTGAACAGTGGCAACAATCATAGAACGAGCGACAAATGCACACATAGGTTTCTCTATATTGGTACACTATATGCAAAATTATCACGAAGAAATATCAGGAGAAGACTGTAGATGAAAACTATTCCAAACTCTGAAGTTTTCATTACTTTCGACAGTCCACAGTAAACAACGAAAATGAGAAAGTCATGAAGCGAGTATTTTATCGCGGCCTTGTCCAATATTTTTATCAAAAAGGTCCCGTTAATAGCAAATACTCGATGCTTAATCATGGTGTTCTTGAAAGATAAGAGATGTACAGCGAATGTCTGTTCAAATACGTAAATGGTTTCTACATTCGTCTGTACTGAGATAATTTTAATTATGCGAATGTGTACGAAAACATCTGCATCTGAATATAACAATATATATGTTACTAGCTGCGCCCCGCGGTTTCACCCGCGTAATTCCGTATCCCGTTGGAATATCGGGATAAAAAGTTGCCTATATGTTATTCCAGTTGTCCAGCTGTCTACGTACCAAATTTCATTGCAATCGGTCCCTTAGTTTTTGCGTTAAAGAGCAACAAACACACACACATCCTTACAAACTTTCGCATTTATAATGTTAGTAGGATATATCTTTATTTCAGTTTAGTTATAACGTAATTTGATGAACTTTATATTCCGAGAGTTTCACAAATATTTTTAAAATTGCTCGAGGTGGATTTACATATTTTTCTAGGGAAAGTATGCGTACGATTCAAAATTTTAATGGGTTATTGGTTGAATACAGTACAATGGGGTTGAAAAAGCTGTTCGCATAGAATAGGAAAAGCTATTTCTAGAATTAAATGATATAAAGAAATGAATAAGCAAATTATTTAATAATCTCTTTATACCAACAAAGTAAAGTACCAAAAACACCTACACAGTGCGTTATTTTAGATTCTTTGGATATAAATGACGCATAAATTAATAATACAAACGAATATTTTATAGATATTTATGTAACCATTGTGTATTATTGACATAAAACATATACTTTTAGCTCCCACACAAACCCTTTTGAGAAGAACATGTGTTTATTTCGTATTTACTTGAGTTTTTATGTCCAGTGTCGTAAATTAATCGACGAACGCTAAATTAATGGGGGAAGTGTAGGAAGGTCATAAATGTGTTGTGAGATTAATTATTTTAAAGCTTATTTGGGACACAGATAATAATATAATACTGTACTGGGTTTACATATTATATATGTGTACGTAATATGACTTTATACGCCTCCATTTTCATTCGCTTTCATAATTGTCTCCTATTTTACTTTGTAATCTTATTTCATGTTTAAAATTTTTCGTGATAAATACTATCCTTAGTATGTCCTTTATCGGGTCACCAACTATGTAGGTATAGCGGGATAAAAAGTTGCCTATATGTTATTCCAGTTATCCAGCTGTCTACGTGCCAAATTTCATTGCAATCGGTTCAGTAGTTTTTGCGTGAAAGAGCAACAAACACGCACACAGCCTTACAAACTTTCGCATTTATAATATTAGTAGTAGGATTTACATGCTTTAATCCAAAGCGGTGTAGTGGTTTAGGCTTGAAAAAGAGAGAAAATCAACAATCTTAAGCACGGTTCTTTCATTCAAACCCCAATAATTATATTACGACATACTATACCTACAGTATACCCATATGCTCCATATTTTTGCAATAATTTAATAAAAAATTATCATGATTTTTATTACGATAACTCGTATACGACATCCAAATACGAAGTTCGTAACAAATAACATATAATGTAGATGAAAGATTAGATTGGCGACGATAATAATTAAAACAACGCTCGGTGACTTCAATAAACGAGGAAATAATTCGAACTATTCAAAGAATCTGCACTTAATGACTCCTGTATCCTTCAAAAGATAAGATGATTAATTGATACTAAACGATTTTGTTTTTATCGCTCATCAAATAGTTTCGTATTTGCTCTTATTACTTTTTTGTGTTATGATACTGATACACGATGTTTTATAATAACTACCTACTTATTTAAAGACATTAAAAAGTTTATAACGAATATACCATTATCATGCTGCAATCTGTATTATGATCGACGTGTTTGATCTTCTTCTTCTTGTCTTTATTAATGACTTCACCCAATGGAGGGCCTGCGCCAGTGTCCAGTGTAAGTAGGAGAGTCAGGACTCAAATTATAGACCATCCGACTACTATTATAGTGGCATTTTAATCGGCGCGTTATATTTAAGCTTATTTCTTATTGTCTTTTAACTGTTAAAGTGACATTTCACGCATATCTTTACCGCCTAATTTCTTGTTCTTCTTTTCTTCGTTACCTCACCAAACCTTTGTTTAAATCAAGCGTTTAAATTTAACGATTTCTAGCCTTAAATATTTATTTCCTAAAACGATGAAAATTTTATAAAAGATTTGACTATTATATGTACATACGTCTGAAAACGCATTCAATTAATGTTTATTTTAAAATCAAACATAATAAAAACTTATTTATTATATATACCTAATTTCACACATTCATCTTAACTCTATCCGTATATATTACCTAGAGTTACCTTACACTCGTTTTTTTTCATAAGCAAATAATTTACATCTCATTTACAGCGGTAATGACAGTATACCAAGACTTCTTCCACTACCGCGACGGTATCTACCGCCGCAGCCGGCACGGCGACAACACGCTGCAGGGGCGACACAGCGTCAGAATCGTGGGCTGGGGGGAGGAGCGCGGAGATAAATACTGGGTGAGTTAGCTTATGACGTTATTAAGCAACCAAGCAAAAGTAGGGGGGAGGTACTCCATTTAATAATTTTTAGTGTTTGTTACCTTACTATTAAACGACCCGCGGTTTCACCCGCGTAAGTCTGTATCCCGTAGGAATATTGGGATAAAAAGTTGCCTATATATTTTTCCAGTTGTCCAGCTATCTACGTACGAAATTTCATTGCAATTCAGCAGTTTTTGCGTCAAAGAGCAACAAACACACAAACATACTTACAAACTTTCGCATTTATAATATTAGTAGGATTTTGATGATGATGATGATGATGATACTGATGATTTGATGACTCTTTTATTTGAAAGCTGCTGCCTTCCGTGTGGTCGATTTAAAATTAGAGTAATTCTGATAGTTCGAAGGCGGTTTAGTTCCTATTTATAATAAATATAATCATAGACACATCACATATGCGACTAGTACACTGTAAAGTTTCATCAGCATCTCTTTTGTAGGTTTTGCTCTGCTAGTAACAAACGTACATTTTTTCCCCCCCATACAAACTTTTGCATCTTTTATATTAATAAGGATAGGAAAAGGTAGAAAAGAAGCCTTTTCTGTCGACCAGCGTTTTTCTTCAGTCCAAATTTTTATGAGTCACGTCTGCCATCACCAGTCACTCTAGTATCAATATAGCAACTATTCCAAATGTAAAACCCATTGAATAATGACACCTTAAAATTTATTTAATTTGAGCATTGATTAACTGGCCTGAAAACGAGGAACCATAACAGTAAAAATCTCAATTTTCTGTCTAAATTAAAAAGTTGGTAAATTTCAAATGTTGCCATGTTTCAGAATAATTATTCTTAATTTGAATGCTTTTTCCCACAGACTGTAGCAAACAGCTGGGGCACTGAATGGGGTGAGAACGGCTTCTTCCGTATCGCTCGCGGCAACAACGAGTCCGGCATCGAGTCCTTCGTAGTGACCGTCCTCAGTGACGTCACCGAGGCGAACCAGAAGAAATAACAGCGGAGCTTCCTCATCACTCCCCTGTGCGTCATCACCAAGGCCGTGAAAACGGACAGGGGACTGATACTGTTGAACAGTACGAGAAACTTCGGGTAAGATCTGGTTCACGTTGTGATATTTTAGGTTAGGTAAGTAATGCGGTGGATTCTGGCGTGGAACGTTTCCTGTGTAGCTTTTATATTGGATATTGTTAACTTTCTAAATATTAGGTTTCGAACTTGATATGTAAAACTGTTCATCACGATCTAATTAAAGTGCGAACGATAGATATAAGAACGACGATCAATGTATTTATCGAATAAATATTAATGCATTTTAAATTTAATTGTTAGACGGTAAAATATAAAATGCAAACCAAAAATTTGTAACCACATAAGCTAGTGCCTTTTTATATTACCCATATAATATTTTATAATATCTACACCAATGCCTAGAAATAGTAGTAGTCACACTGCCTTGTCTTACTGCCCAAGTATATTTAGACTATATTATGTACGACGCCAAGAATATAAAAAAAATCCTTATTTTCTACGAATATGTTGCGTCCACACGGTTTTATTATTGACTCTTAAAAAATACACAGCTAATGTAAATTAAACCACGTAAAAAAGTTAACAATTTTTATAATAAACACCATACATTATGAGTGTTAGATGTGAGATTTTTTGGGTAGGTACAAGTTGACAGTTTGCACCGTGTGGTCGAAACATTTTTTTTTTCATATCCAACGCAAAAATATAAAAATTCACCTTCACAAATCTTACTAGTAATGTTAAGCGATTTTAAAAGCTACTTTATGTTAAGTTAGGTTACCGACAAATCTGCCTATATTAAAAAAAATGTATACGTTTAGATCAAGTTACGTACGTAATTTATAATAAATTTAATACTACAGATTACGATTATTTACATTTTCCAGTAATCTCAGAAATATTTGTTACATTAAATCACTTGTAAGGAATGTTATCTATATGCAAACAGATTATCTCACTGTTAAGTATTTGCAATGTTTTGTAATTTTAAAAACATGTTTATTGCATTGTCATGTATTGCGCATCAGTTTTCATGTATTTTTCTAGCCTATATTACCTATATTACATCTAGTTTTTATACGATACCCATAGAGAATGAAGTCATCCTTCTAGAATACTAGAAGTTAAATTTCTTACACAAATATTATTCTTAACATCAGTAACAGATATACCGTTACAATATAATATTTCGTCTGTAGAAAAACAAGCCACATCAACTTGCAAAAATAATTAGTTATTAATAGTTCTAAAAGGGTATCCTTTAAGAAAAACAAAAATTATATTAGTTACTGGCAGTAATATACCTAAATGGATGCGCAATAAAAGCTTATGTCAATGTCAAATTGACATACTTAGAAAAGTCAAAAGATGGGTAAATAAAAATAAACACATGTAATCAAACAGTTTATATATCAACAACACTAACTGCCATCTTATATAACAATTGAGTTTAAGGCCTTCAAACAGGAAGTTCTATTGCATTCAGGGTTGCCATACAAAAATATTATAAACTAGTATGAAGCAGCCCTATTACTTCCGTTTGAAACACCTTAATTCCCAATAATAGCTAGTCTTAGTGACAATGTATCGTAATAAATAGATATAAGTAACATTTTATCTCATTTACTTAATAACTTAGACAATAAATATTTCGTTACATTCTAAATGTAATGGAATGCACATTATTTTATCTTATCACTTATTGTTATTAAATTTAAGAAAATTTGTAATGTATTTATTTTATTACTTAGCAAATAAAATATTAGAAATACATCATGCTTTTTAATTTTTACACATCCATAAATCATTTTGGTGAAGCAGTGTAAGATAAATTTATATGTATTTTAATATATAGCTGAAAAGTTTGTTTGATTTAATGCACACAGGAACTACTGCAAATTGGTTCAAACCGGAAATTTATTTTTGTTTGTGTGGTCCAATTTAAGAGGTATGCTATATATGTATGGTCTACTATTATCACATAAGATGTGGGTGAATCTGCAGGGCAAAGCTAGCAATTTATAATATGTAATGATAGTGATACCCTCATAGGAGGCCTGTGTCCCAGCAGTGGGAACATATATGGGCTGATGATGATGATGATGATGAATGATAGTGATAACGAGTAATAGTTAATAGTTTTTTTAATTTACAAAACAAATTTGAATAGGGTCTTGTAATTTTAACATTAGTAACAGCCAAAGCTAGATGTTTGATTACACCAAAATAAATTCAACACTATTGTCATGTGTTAAAGTCGAATTTACAAGGCACCAGAACTAAACCCTTGGTGAAGACATTTTTTAAAGATTTGAGCTGTTCTTTTAGATCTCCTAAGGAAATTTACCATGGTAATGTAAATTATACAATTTATAAAATATACAAACAAATGAACAATTTATACCATCATAAAGTAAGAAGACATTTCAAGGAAAAAGAAGCTAATTTTTTAAACATATTTAGACACTAATATTACTCATCGAATTCAAGAGGGTCTTTTCGATGTTAAAACATATACATAATTTAGAAAATTCATATGAAAAAAAAAATATAGAAAATTTTAAGCTAAGGTTATCAACCGCGTTTATCCTGAGATTAGTGCATTCAAACAAACTGTTCAGTTTTATATTATGAGTATAGATTATTACGTCTGAAACTATACAGATTATAAGATGAACTATTGCTAACTCTTTGGTTGGTTGTTGTTAACTGCTTTGCTTTTAGCAATCTTCTCAACATTCGCCGCTCTAGTCTGAAAGAATAAAGATAAATACATATTTTTTATGTCATTATAAAATTGTTACATTTCCACTGACCCTTGCTAAGTGTACAAAGTTTGAATTAAATCTGTCCGTTTAAAGTGGGTCGAAATCGAGTCTACAGGAGTCTGTCTGTTTAAAATGGGTCAAAATCGTGTCTAAAGGGGTCGGTTACATACAAATACACAACCTAAGCTAATGAAAGGGTTTTAAAAACTAGAATGACATATCTGAGGTAATTTTTTTATGTGAATGATACACTCAGACCGAAAACGCACATTAAGCAGAATAACACGCAACACTTGGTGGCGATGGGGAAATGAAACTGAAAAAATAAGAGTATTATTTGGTTTACCCATAAACCGGTCACCTACATTTCCACAAATACGCAAATTCACAAGTGAAGAACTACATTCCCAATGTTTCTTCACTTTTGAAATGTGATTCCTTACTTGCGGATGTTACAGGTATTTCATTAGACGAGTTTCGCATTGTGGCCCTTTCGATTGTGACCACAACGCATCTATTTTCTCACTCTGTGAGTGTTTTTGGTCTTTGAGCATAACATTTATAAAAAATGTATATAAAAACAGCATACTTGTAACGCCTGGACCCTTTTGTGTAAGGTTATCATCGAATTTGATATTGAATTCAGTTTCTCCTTACTGGTTGCTACGTCCGCTAGCTGAAATAAGTTAATATTTTTTTAACGAAAAACCACTCCAAAATTACCATAACTAACCCAATTTAAATGCGATCACACACACCAGCTCTCAAATAAAAACATAATCATCAAAATTGGTTCACAAACAACTTTGAACTGGGTGTAACAAATAAAAAAAACATGTTTCCCGTTTCCTTTTCCTCAACCGTCCCAGTCCATTCCTCTATTCCAGTCGTTAATCCATTCCTTTTTCCTTACCCCAAAAAAGCGGGCAGCGCATTCGCAGAGGCCCTACCTTTGCGAATGTTCATGGGCGGTGGTGATCGCTTACCATCAGGCGAACCACCAGCTCAGTTGCCCGCTATGACATAAAAAAAAAAAAAAAAAACAGTTGAATTCAGAATCTATCTCCTTTCATGTTGATTGCAAACCTTAACTAATATATAAACAAATATATAGACTAACGACTCTCAAGCAGGCTCTTATAAAGTAGAACTTACTAGAGCATCAAGTGTTGCATCATTCTGTAGGTCTTCGAGCCGCCGTCTCTCTGAGAGCAACATATTATGAACAGCATCTTGCTTTTCTCTGAAAATTAAGTTTTCAATTACATTAACAACACTTACTGTTTTTGCCAATTTTCGGGGAAAAAACTTACAAAATACATGTTGTATTTTGTAAATTTACAAATTTTAAACTTTTAAACAGATTTTAAGCATGATTTATTAATTTTGGTACTTAAATTTGTAACTATACAAGTTTAAACATTTTGTTTGTTACGATGGATTTATCCATTCCTTCGTAGCTCTTAGTAAAATTTATATTAGGCATAAAATTATCCTAAAACTTATCCTTTTATCGTTATCTACTACTATTAACGTTACTACCTTTTACTTTAATATGAGATCCTACTAATATAATAAACGCAAAGGTATGTAAGTATGGATGGATGTTTGTTACTCTTTCATGTAAAAACTAATGAATAGATTTTAATGAAACTTTCCAACATAGCTTACACATCAGAATAATACATGAGCTATACAATTTTTTGTCATTGCCTATTGGTTAATCTACATAACATTGGCTTATATCTTATAGATTGTTGCTTAAAATTCAACAACTATGGAGATTATAAGATAAGATAAATAATTAAAAAATAGTTTGTTTTCTCACATCAGTTACATAAGTTTACACATTTTCAGTACATATAAATAAGTGTGAGACTGGTGCCCAAACTAGGTTATAAAAATTACCTGTATTTTAGGTCACCAGGCCCCAACTCCTCACTACGTTGGATCACATTTTGTAATACAAATGCAAATACTACTCATATAAATGCAATTATTTGTGTTTTTTTGACCGGTTATATATTTCAAGTTTACCGTATTCTATTATAAACTTACGTTAATTCTTTTAAATGCGTTTTGATTGTAACCAAAGGTGGTTCATACAGTTCGAGTATTCCCTTTGCTAGCATCTGAACAGTTTTAATGTCTTCGACATTTTCAGGACTCGTAGCAGTTTCGCTAGCGCTAGAATAATGAAATTTGTTATTTCTTGTAAAATAATTATTTATTGGCAAACGTATATTTAAAAAAAATATATATCAAGTTGTTACCAATCAATTGTGGACATTATTGAATTTTTTTTATTGCAACAATTAATTAATCGTATTACGGTAAGTAATGAACGCAAAGATATCAATAACAAAGGCAATATTTATTTATTTGTGTATTTAAAACTGTAACATCTTAGCAACCAGTTTATCAATTAGACAATATTGACAGAAGTCAGAACAACAAGAGACATGACAGTAGCACTGACAGAGAGCTAAGGTGTTGCTTATTTAAATTTTAGAAATAACCTACACATTAGATTACTTTCTTGTCTTTTTAACTAAACTAAACTTTATGTTAGAAATAAATAAAAAGTGGACGATAAGAATGGATATCTATGAGATAATCTCTTAAACAATCGTACACGTTTTATATCCAGAATATCAATCTGTTTTAATGCTCATCGAGATGTACAATAATTTTAAATACTAATAATATCAAGATAGGTTGACGGTAATTATTGAAGATATGATTTTCAATGCAATCGAAGAATTCATTTAATATACATCACCCTGATTCCGTAGTATAATATGAGGGAAACTCATTATGGAAAACTAAAAACTTGCTCGTCTAAAATACTGTAAAATCGTTTTCTAATAAGAAGGAACAAAGATAAAAGCGGGCAACACATCGCAAAATTGGTGACATGTCAAAATTGTCATAAAGGTTTATAATGCGTTAATTTTTACGGTTCGGCGACAATCACTTACAGTTCTAAATTTCTTTAATGAAAAAATTTATATAAAATACAATTACACCACAATTTGTTTTATTTACTGATCAATCTTATATTGTTAAAGCGATTTCTCCATTAATTATGCGTTAACCAAACTATTGAGTTATCATAATATTCCGTGAAATGGAACTGAACATTTATGGCCGCTAGATTTCTTGTTTATTTCATTATTTGACGTTCTTTCATTTTCCGTTGACCCAGGTGGGGATTGTAAGGAAGGATCAATCTCATTAATCGACGATAAACGTTTGCTTAACAAACTGTGAAATAAAACATCAATCTGGAAGTCCTACAAGTTCAACCGGAGGGCGCCGAAATGACGTCCGTGGCAAGAAGGCAAGAACAGGACGATTCTTGCGAATACTCCGATGCATCGCAAGATATCGAACAAAACAATTCGGGAAACGTGAGTTGGAAACACGTCTTGCAATTTATGCATTGAACTTTCGTTTTGGCGCTAAAAGTATTGCGGCCGCGTACTTTCTCCCGCGCATTCGCGTGTCGGTATGCCCATTACTTTTCGCTATATTGAGGTCAGAAACCTCTCACCGTACATTCGCTACTGTTTAGAATTTTTAGATAGCTAAACTCACCTAATTAAGTTCATACGTAAGTGTTAAAGCCAGTGGTGTGAAATGCAGTTGTTAAAAGTAGCCAACAATTTTCAGGAAGGTGGACCTCAGGAGTCTGATTATGACTCCCAGGGTAGTGACTCAGAGCACTCAGACAGGGATCCAGAAAAGCAGGTTAGTTTGTTATGGCTTGACCCTTTGTATTTACTCATTTATATGCACCTTATCTTCCAATTTTGTGTAAATTTCATTTGGATATTTTTGCAAGCATTGGATGATAATGATTATTTATTTTAATTCTATGTGAATGTTAAGTCTACAGGTTTGTTTTGATGGTCATTAATATTTATTCATGTACTAATATCATATTGCATTTCTTCTAAGAACACGGTTTCTCATAAGAAATAATTGTCTTTCGGTGTTTAAACTATACATTGACATTTTGATCTACTTTCACTATCATACTTTTGCAGTTTAATTTTTACATATAGGGGTTTTAAATATTAATACTTATCACAAAGATTTTAAAACATGTCTTGCAAGTAAACCAATTGTTATATATTATAAAAATATTTTTTATTATGTTCTTTGTTGTATAACATTTTATTTAACTAACAGTCCACACTGACTCCGCCTGTTATTCGTATAAATCCTGCAGCATGGATATGGGAAAAGTAGATTGTGAGATTAGAATTTGGATCTGAATCCTAATTTTTATATATTTAGTCAATTTTTTTTTGTAATGTTATGATTTATGATAAAGTAATATAGTATCTATATATCTCATCAATCTTATTATAAAAAATATTGAATAATAAGCTCTTTATTATAAAGCATAATGCTTGCCTCATAATCACTTTTATAATGAGATTATAGTTGATGTAGGCCATGACAAATTAGTGCCGTTCTTTTGTTAAATATAGGCTATGTATAAGTTACTCTAAATTAGCAGAAAATATTGCCTCTTATGCTTTAAATATACATATAATATGACCAGCTAACTAACTACATATAAACAAACATTAATCTGTGAGTTATTAAATCTTTTTATTAGCTTCGGCTGTATGTGTGTATGCAACCGACTTCTTAAACTCGAGTTTGATTCCATTTAAATGGATAGGTTTAATCCATCTTTGTACATTTATCAAGAATCGATGACAATACAATATTGCACGATTTCTTATTGTCTTGATTCGTTAGAGCAAGTGGGACAATATAATTGATTCAATAAATAAGCATGCTTTTTAGCTTATTTAAACTATTTTTATTACATATCAATGATAAAACAATCTTATGAATAAAAGCCACATAAATTATGATTCCAGTGTGACACATGTATTCAAAATTCATACATATATATGCCCCATCATACAATCAGTTAAAAACACACCATTAAACATATGGCATGTTTAATGTTAAAAGTTATGGTGAAACAAAAGTAACATAAATTAAGATTATAGCAATGCAATAATTAGCAGGACTGTTAAATAGTTAATTTAAATTACAAGCTGAAAATTAAACTCCTTCTTGGGTCATGTAAACAAGTTGGAAATATATAACTATACCAGCTGTTTGCCCTGACATTGCCTATGGTATATGTATAGCCTATATCATGCACTAAGTTGCCTATGGTACATGTATAGCCTATATCATGCACTAAGTTGCAGCCATCTAATTATGAACAAATTTTTTAAATCGGTCCAGTGGATTTTTGTGAATATTTTAATTATATATTAATACCAATAGTTTAATTATAAATAATATAAATAAAAAAAAATAAAAATAAATAAATAATAAAAAACCAATAGTTTAATTATACTACATGATTCAAAGCCTACATATGCAAACGTTTATATCTTCAGACACCCTTTTTGGATGTAATAAGTACACTGACACAATGCTATATGTCTTAAACTAATCAATTCAATTACATATTTGTATGGCCAAGTGGGACTTCTATTGTAACATTATATTTTTCTCAGCTTACAATAAAAAAATTATTTAACACGAAATATTTCGCTTTAGTGCCTAATGTCTGGGTAGATATCACTGTAGAGTAATATGGCCGCCCATTTTTGTACATTAAATAAGAACTTAAAAATTAACCTAGGTGTCATACAAGTGACATTAACCAAAAAATGCATTTACTTAATTGTACTGCAGGTTTCTACATTCATTTTTGTATGTGTTTAAATTATGTTAATAAACTGTAAAAAAATATACACAAAGAAACAATTTATGTCCGCTATTTGCAAATTTATGCTATGTACATATTTAACCAACTCTCACGGTATATTTTATCATAATTATCTAACAATAGCTCTGTAATTTAATATAAAAATTGTGCAGGAAAATTTAATTTTTTTGTATACCTAATGAGGGTATTTGCAAATAAAAAATTGAAAATATATAAATTACATGTACTGTTGTAATTATAGTGAAAATTTGTGTTTCCTTGCAAGGTAACATTAATAATACATGCGGTATAATTTTGCCTGCATAAACATAAGGTTTACTTTTGACTGGGTGAACCGATTTTGATGATTTTTTTTTATTTGACAGCTGCTACCTTTCGGCTGATCCCATTTGAGTTAAGTCTAGTTCTGACGGCGTTTTGGTTGTTGGTTGAAAATAGATGTAGTAGCTAAGACCGCCATTTGTGCATGACTCTATTTTGAAAATGCATGTCTTTTTTCTAATGGTGTACAATAATAAATCGTTTTCATTATTGTTTATCGTATTAAATATTTTTCAAATCTGCTTAAGAGAGTGGGGATGGATAGAATACTGCTTTAAAAGGCCGGTTTACAATATTACAAACATGGCTTTATATTGGAGCCTACCATTTGGACCCCACCTTTCCTTCCGCCTTCCTGCTTCTTGGAAAAGATCTGTGGATGCTAAACTAAATAAAATTGGTCTGTCATGGTACGATCAGGGGCGGCTTATAGTTCAGGGGGTGCAAAGCACACGGGTGCCACCGGCGCTTCCAGAGACAGCTAAAAGCATCGTCATGACAGGCCTAGGCGGCGTCAGGGTTTCATTGCACACGAGCTAGAGCCGCTCCTGGGTAAGAAGCTAAAACAAAGCCCAAGATCGCTGTTACTGGGAAAAATAACCGAGGCCCTATGCTTCTCGAGGAGTTAAAAAGAACAATCATCATAAGTATATTTTTGTTTTTCTTTTCCAGGAGACCGAAAAACGTGTGGATGACGACGAGGACAGGAGTAACCCGCAGTACATACCCAAGAGGGGGACCTTTTACGAACACGACGATCGAACAGCTGCCAGGTGATTATTTAATAACTAGCGGACCGGCCCGGCTTCGCCCGTGGTACATAATATAACCTATAGCTTTCCTCAATAAATGTGCAATATATTTATCAAATCGGACCAGTAGTTCTTGAGATTAGTGCGTTCAAACAAACAAACAAACAAATAAACTCTTCAGATTTATAATATTAGTATAGATAGTCATTTGCAGAAACGCATTTGTTCATTAATTTCAGGCGACTTGTAGTACAGTTAAAATATCTTAGTTAAGTTAAAACTACGGCCCATATAAATTTTATAATAATAGGAATATCGCACGCGTTAACCGTCTCTGAGTTTTGAATATATAAATCTTTTTGACAAGAGAGACTCTGGAGGGGGGGAGGTAGCATTTCATATCGTATAATGGGAATACATAACAACAGTTATCTATCAAGCATAAAGAGAATCACGGCAATAGGTTGAAGACCCATTTCATTTCAAATAATCCGTTAACAGTCAAAGAAACTACAATAATTCTTTCGCCGAAGTCACTAAACCCTTAAACGAATATATTATTCGCTGACCGAACTGTTCATTCACGTGTACAAACGTAATACAATATTGTTATGTAGAAAGTTCGCCTCTTTCATTGTTACACTCCACTGGACGCGTTAATATCATTTGTACTTCTCACAGCGATAGGGCTGCCAAAAGTTTGTTTTGTTGGCGTTTTTTTTGCCTTTATTTTTTGGTAAGTTATGGCACTAAAAAGGTTTAATGGAAAAGAAGTGGGGTTTTTCAATCAATTTGATATTTTATATGGCTGAACAAAAAGTGTTGATGAGATAGCTTTTTGTTGAATGTTATTTTTTATGAATATAAAGGAAACTTGTTTTGTGTAATCGATGATGAGATGAATAAATATAAAAATTATCAGTATAACTTTGACGTTTTTTTTATATGTCATAGCGGGCAACTGAGCTGGTGGTTCGCATGATGGTAAACGATCACCACCGCCCATGAACATTCGCAGAAGCTCAGATTCAGACCTCTGAGAGTGCGCTGCCCGCTTTTAAGGGTTAAGGGATAAGGAAAGGATTGATGAATGGAAAAAGGAATGGACTGGAAAGGGCTAGGAGAAGGAAATAGGCCTCCGATATAGTTAATGAAGGAATATATTTTATGTATAGGAAAATATAAATAAATGATTAACAAAAAATAGGATATTCTTTATGGGGACATGTTGGTATTGTTAATTTTATAGCTGTATTATAGCTTAACTTAATAGATAACTCATTCTAAAAGAAATACCTACGAGAGCATTGAGTATACATTTCAATAATTTTGATCTTGAAATAATAAAACGATAAAAATGGTTGGGTGACAACCCTAAATATAACTTATTTGTACAGTAGAAAACTTGGGGATAACTTGCGTATCGATATGAAACTTAACTATATGTATTTCATATAGATATACTTGAGTTTCATTAGAAGAATGTTTTTAGGAAACTGAGGGTAATTTTAATTAAGTATTTATTAGTAAGATATGTGAGATTATTGATGATTTTAGCCAAGTATCAAAATTTGTTCTAAAGTGTTGTTTTTATACCTTAAAATAAAATACTACAATCTTTTTGTTATTTAGGTATTAACACTTCTACACATATATTATAATAATGAGGAAACTTTTTTTATTTTACTATTTCATTTTCACGCAAAAACTGCGGTTTCAAAAAATCCTCTCGCGTTTGGAAACCTGCAACCTTACTGAGTGACACAGGCTATATACGATTCACGGGCGAAGCCGGGGCGAACAGCTAGTAGAAATAAATAATATTTCTTTATTGGAAAATGACGATATATCAAATTACAGACAACTTACGATAATTTTATATAATACCTGACTAAAAATTTAACGCTACCATTTCACTTCCCGAATCGCGTAACAACATACGTTTTAAATCAATATCGAATTATTCCTTCAAAACGTACAATTATAACAATAATTGTATTTGTATAATCAAATTATACTTTAATTGCTTCATGATTTACCTGTATGTAATTCCTTAGATTTAAAACTCATTCAAAATATTTTATTATACTTCTTTAAAGGCGCTTTTGAATTGTGATATTGTATAAATATTGGTTTTTAACTTATTGTTACCTTAGTACTTATATAAGTTTTGAAACGTTAAACTGATTTAGAATCGGCTGTCTGCCTTATAAACGTCCTCATAAATATTGACCGAACCATGTCATGTTAAAGACGTAATTTGAAATTTTTGATTTTTATATTATTCACATGCTTTATAAATGAGAATTTTTCAAATCCCCAAGGTAACCAAGAGGTCAGGTGTTGCTAAGATACGGCGAAAGACGCGGGTTCCAATCCCGCTTCGTGATCGATTTTTTTTCAATTGCTTAAAAATTTCTCATCTCATAATCTCCCTCAAAAATTCCAGCGGTGAAGAATCAAGCAACACAACATCGGAGGCGGCGTCCGAGAAGAAGGAGGGGGGCGAAGCGCCCGCGGAGCGCCGCAGGGCGCCGCGCAAGTCCGACACGCTAAACAAGTGGTCGCACGACAAGTACAATGAGAACGAACAGGTGATTTTCTTATATATCTTCGTCATAGCGGGCAACTGAGCTGGTGGTTCGCTGGTGGTTCTGGTGGAAGGATTGACGTTGGCAGGGAGCTGCTGGAATCAGGCCGCTGGTGATCGGTCGTTTTGAAAATCTTTGTGGGAGGCCTATGTCCAATAATGGACGTACTAAAAGGCTGTAACGAACTACGATACGACTGTTGAGTGATAAGTCCGCCCAACAAATTGTACTCTTCATCTGTTTTACTTGCCATTAATATATGTATATATTTTTAAGTTTCTTGTACAATTTTTGTTAAAGAGTAATAAATAAATACGATAGGAAAGAAGGAATTGATTTGGAAAGATGCGGCAAATGAAACGGGCCTCCGGCTCCCCCATTCATCATACGAAACACAGTATCATGCTACTATTTCACGCCGGTCTTCTGTGGGGGTGTGGTACTTCCCCGCTCCGAGCTGGCTCAATGAATCTCGGTGTTGAGAATAATATAGAAATTGCTTCTTTTTTTTAACAATAAACTACACTGCCTTCAAATTGTCAGAGTTAGACCAAATTTAATAGGGGCCATAAGGGAGGCACATTTCGGGCCATAGGTGTATGGGAGGCCACGCTTACGAAAAATATAAAGTAACAAGTTATGAGGTAATACACAAAAAAAAATTACGCTCGGCTTGATTTCCTCCTCCTTTTCGATGTCGGTTGAAAAAAATTATAAATCTGTTTGCTTTCAGATGCCAAAATCTCGCGATGAGCTAGTTGCCATATATGGGTATGATATCCGCAATGAAGATGCGCCGCCGCACGCGAGACGAAATAGACGTTACGGGTATGTTGATGGATGGATATATAGTTTTTTTCTCTACTGAATAGGTTGATAAAGAAAGAAAAAGGCATTAAGATTGTTTATAAGAAATAGAACTAGAAGTGGACATTAACAATATATTTTTTTTTTATTATAGTTCGTTCTGGATTCTATAAACTCCTTATGTAATGAGTTTATATATAAATTAAAACAATCAAGCTTAGAGGAGAGATTTTAATGATTAATTATTATCACCTATTGCGCTACACCATGTTGTATTTATTTAAAAAAACTTAATAAAAAGCAGTGGTAGCTCAGTGGTGAGAACCTCGGACTTCAAAATCCATAAGTCGGGGTTCGAGACCGGGCGAGCGTGCTGGAAATAAATAAATTTTTCAATTTATCTGCAAATGGGGATAACATCACCACTGCTTAAAACGGTGAAGGAAAACATCGTGAGGAAACCGGCATGTCTAAAACCTGTAACCTAGAATCAAAAGTTCGACGACATGCGACATCTGCCAACCCGCACTTGGCCAGCGTGGTGGATTATGGCCTGAACCCTCATAGGAGGCCTGTGTCCCAGCAGTGGGAACATGTATGGGCTGATGATGACAATAAAAATAAAGACCTAAATAATCACATTATTTTAGAATAGCCTAATTTTTTTGAAAAGGATTACTTAATATAAAACTAGCTTAACCGGATACTTGATTGGATTTTTCCGTCTTACTCGTATCATTAAGAGATACAAAAAATATATGTTGGCCGATACTCAGACTTGCCTGATGTGCACACAAAATTTCATAAGAATCGGTCCAGTCGTTATGGAGGAGTTTTGTAGTACACACTACTTCGACACGACAATCTTATATACATATTACATTTTTAAATTACAATTTATTTTTTTAATATTTATTACATTTAAGGTACTTAAATTATTGATTTATATTTATTATTAATATAAAAGGGATTATCTCTTATTTAACAAAGAGGAATCATATTAAAATATATGTATTTTTACATATTAGTTAATTTAATAATTGATTTAACACTTTTCACGCATTACATGAAGGTTTAGGAGGTGGCGGTCAGTCAAATGGTCATACAATTGCATGTCTGTTTGTGTGTCTTGTGTTATATGCATGTCCCGTTTAATCGCTTCGTATATAAGTTTTTTTTAAGCATGGCAATATAACTTTGTTATTAGTTTCAGTTTCATTGTAAAGTTTTAGAGCAATGAAGTATAAATCGACGAATGAAATATGATAACTAATATTGGAGTTAATTGAGAAATTACAAACAATATGAATTAAGTTCAAGTTAAATGTTGAACCACGGTTTCATCCGTATATATACAGCCTATGTCGCTCAGTGTAATTCCAGCTTTTTAATGGTGAAAGAATTATTGAAAACGGTCCAGCTGTTCACGCGTGTTGGCGTGACCGAGAAAAATATGTATTCATCTTTATACATATACTAGCCGATCTGACAAACGCTGTTCTGCCTAACTCGTTATCATTAAGGGTTATGAAAAATAGATGTTGGCCGATTTTCAGACCTACCCGATATGCATACAAAATTTCATGAGATTCGATCCAGCCGTTTCGGTGAAGTGTAGTAACTAACATTCTAACGAGATTTTTTTTATATATATTTAGAGATAGATAATATTTTAACGCTTCCACACGCACGCATCATACGAATGTCGTTGTATACGCACATACGTACGAGTGTGTTAGATGTACTAACCGGTACGCAATGTGTCCCGCAGCCGCGGGCCGAACAAGTACACGCGCACGTGGGAGGACGAGGAGGCGTACCGGCGGCAGGCGGCGCAGGCGGCGCACAAGAAGCCGCCCAGCCCGTCCGACTTCCCGGACCTCACCGCCGCCAACAGGCCCGGGTGAGTCACAGTCCCAACTCAAACTTGAACTCAAACACATACTAACACTCAACCTCTATGTCGACTTCGAACTCATGCCCAAACTCTCAAACACTCACTCAAACTCACACTCATCGAAAATACGGTCTCGAAATTATACCCAAACTCAAACTCATCCTCAAATTTGAACTCAAACTCAAACTTGGATGTCGATCTCGATCTTATACTCAAACTCACACTCAATATTGAACTCAAACGCAAACTCAAATACGGAGCCGGTCTCGAACTTATACTCAATCTTATGCTCACACTCAAACTCACACTCAAACGCTCACTCAAACTCACACTCACGCTCAAAATATAAACTCAAAGGCGTTAATTTGTTGATTTAATGAGACGACTTATAGAAGCGCCTTGGAATCGTCATGAAATCTTTATTCCATTTAATACATTCATACGTCATTTCACAATTAAACAGTTTCACTTCGATAGATTAAAGTAATCTAACGACAAATATTGGATTAAATTGGAGGCAATTTTTCACAGCTTTATTCTATTGGCGTTTAAAACTATGACAATATAATATATTATGTACAATCTACGTACCAAATTTCATTGCAATCGATTCAGTAGTTTTCTCGTGAAAGAGTAACAAACATACATATACATACATACATCCTCAAAACCAATGTTACATGTGCGATCCGTTGATGTACCTGTTAATAGATATTCGCTAGAAATATGTATTTATATTGTGTTTGTAAAAATTATAATAATTATTTCAGCGACCTTGATATTTTTTCTGAAAGCTTAAAAACTTACAAATTCGAAAAACAATTAATTGTAATTGTGATCTTTATATTTAAATTGTATTCATGCATGTGATTTCTATGTTTTTTTTTGTATCCTTTATATTCCGTATATGACTGAATATGTCTTTATATTTAAAGTATTTAAATTTTTTTGTGGAATCTTTGCTGATATGTATACACATATATATACATATGGTATATGTCTATAATCTATAAGAATATTTGTATTGTTTGTTTCCGAAAGATAAATAAATAAAGAAATAAATAATAAATATATTAATTAATAGAATGATAAATATATTCTAAATTATTTCAGCAGAAAGCCGCGTGCGCCGCGACCGAGATCCAAATCTCAGCCGGCGTCGAACGAGTCGTCCGAGAACGGATCGCAGCTGCGCCGCAACGCGTCCATCAAAGCGAAGGCCAAGCCGAGACCGGCGCCGGTGAAGGGCAAACCGGTGAAGGACAAAATGCCACCGCTCGAGAACCTCACCATCACCGCCACGGTGGTGAATAATACGTATGTGTATATATACACTAGCTGTTCGCACCAGCTTTGCTCGTGCTCGTGGTGCATGTGTAGCCTATGCCGCTAAGTGATGTTTGCAGATTTCGAATGGTGATAGAATCTTGTAAATCGGTGCGGTAGTTTTTTGAGTTTATCCATTACAAACAAACAAGCAAACAAACGAAAATACAAAGTCTACCTCTTTATAATTTTACTAGTTGTTCGCCCCGGCTTTGCTCGGGGTACCTATGTCACTCAGCGAAGTTGCAGCTTTCTAATGATGAAATAATTTTTAAAATCGGTCCAGTAGTTATTGAGTTTATCCATTACAAGCAAACAAATTATTCCTCTTTATAATATTAGTGTAGATAATAATTATGATAGCATAATTATAATTAAGTATCTAATGTAAGGTTATTAATGTTTTTCGCCAAGTTTTTTTTCCATGTCATAGCCGGCAACTAAGCTGGGTTGTTCGCTTGATGGTGAGCGATCACCACCGCCCATGAACAGAGCAGAAGTAATGCCTCTGCGAATGTGTTGCCCGCTTTTAATATAGTTAAAGAAAGGACGACTGGTGTGAAGGAATGGATTGGGAAGGATGAGGAGAAGGAAATTCTCCTACCCTTCACCATACGAAACACAATAGCATGCTACTATGTATTTCACGCCGGTCTTCTGTGGGGGTGTGGTAATTCCCCGCTGCGAGATGGCCGAATTCGTGCCGAAGCATGCTCGACTCCCACATTAAATAAAAGAAAAAGTATCAAAATTGTTTCTGAAGTACGGTTTTGTTGTTTTGACTGTTCGGATTATATACTATTTTTATATGTGGATTGAAGACTATAAGGATTTTATTGTATAAAATCCTATAGTCTATTTGTTATTTGAGATTTGAACACTAGAGAAACAGAGTAAAAAGGAGGGGGTTTTATTAACGCGTGCGAAGTCCGCGGGCAGAAGCCAGTAACGAATAAAATAAGTCGGCTAAACTGTCGTTCATCCATCCATCCAATCAGCCCGAATTAGTCCACTGTTGGACATAGGCCTCCCCCAATGTACGTAATGTGTTTGTAAGTGTGGTTGTTCATAGCCAAGGAGCGGCCCAGCCGCAGCGGAAGGTGAACGCGGTGGCGCAGCAGAGGCCGGTGCCCACTGAGCTGGGCAAGAAGAAGCCAACCGCACAGGTTGGTATAATAATTTATGAAGCACATGAATTTAAATATTTTAAAAGTGCTTTTTTTCTAGAAATTATAGTTTTTAACGGATCTTAAACGCGATTATTTCATTCTGGCGATGCTGCAATCCGTGTGCTTCCATTAAAATTTGGTTTATATCTGACTATTTGAAGCCAGTTTACTGTTATTTTGTTTTATATATGAAATCTTATTTTACCTTCTATATAGTCTGTATTATTCTATAAAAACCTTTACATTTTATATTTTCTAGTTATCATTGTGAAAGTAATATATGCCGGATGTCTATTTCACTTTCCTCACCCTTCCCGGGCCATTCCTTAATACCCCATCTTCATCCCTTCACCCTTATAAGGGGGCAACTAAATGAGAAATAATCATTAGGCATACCACCAGCTTGGTATCCTGGTGTGACATAAAAAAACGTATAAAAATATCTTAAAATGTTTGCTATTTATTGTCATTTTTCAAAAATAGACTTCGTAACTTATCTTACGCGTCTTAAACGTATGTGTGTTTTCATCGTACTTCTAGCAAATGGCTGCACCGATTTCCATAAAATTCTGTGTTGATGATCCCTAAAGATGGATTCGTGATTTTTTGTTCATCTGATTTATAACAAGCTTCACAACTGATTCATTCGATTATTTGCTGATTAGCTTTACTTTCAGATAACGTTTTGTTTTGCGTATTCTTCAAAATGTTAAACAAAGTCGCTATCCCTGTCTGTCCCTAAGTCCCTATGAAATGCTAAAATTTTTTAAACTTCGCAATGGTTCTTGATGGGACTTTTTTGAATAGATAGAGTGATTCAAGAGGAAGTTTTATATTGTGTATAATAATGTGGATTAATCTACTCCGAATTGAATACGTTTTATAAGTTAAACTATTCTATAAATACAATATAGTAAAATCTCTTCTATAGTAAAATCTATAAGTACAACCTATTTATTCATTTGAACTTTTTCAAACTGTTTATACATAAGCAGTAGTATCTTAAAACTATCCCCGTCTCAGTAAATTACTCTCTTCATCCTTCTTCCATACAAATTGAATCGCATAAAAAAAAAAAATAATAATAATCTTCTAAAATGAAATAGCAACGGCAAAAGTTACCCACATAATCGTATGTATAGTCCGTTTCGTCTCACACAGAGTCCGCCGAGTAACGCAGCGCAGAAGCAACAGGCGACACAACCGAAACAACAGAGCCAACAGAGTCAACAGCCGCAACAGCCGGCCGGCGGTGAGATTTTCTGTGTTTAATACTAGTTGATTGGAACAGTGTTGTTCGTGGAACAATAGAGACAACAGAGTCACAGCAACAGAAACAACAGAGACATCAGCTGCAACAGCCGGCTGGTTGTATGAATTTGTTATATAATACTAGTCTAATAAATAATCCACGAATAAGAAATTTTGAAAGAATAGAAAAAATTTGATCACGAGGCAGGACACGAACCTGCATATCTTGCCTAACCGTAGCAACGCCTAGCCTCTCGGCCACCCGTGATCCTGCCACAGTAATCGAATTTCTTCTACTCTTTCGGTTTCATGTGCCTAAGGGGCACCCCACGCCATCTATTGAGATGATTAAGAACCATCACAACCAATACGAAACATTATTTCAATGATTACAATATTGTATCGATGGAACGCGGCCTTTGTTAAATTTAATTTTTAGTTTTATAGCATTGAAATGCTTTATAAAATGAGAAATTTTGAAAGAATAGAAAAAATTTGCCTCGTGATCAAATTTTTTCTATTCTTTCAAAATTTCTCATTTATAAAGCATTTCAATGCTATAAAACTAAAAATTAAATCCACGAATAATTTAAAGAAGATTTTTATGATTAGAATTTAATGTAGGGAATAACAAATGACGCAATTGAAACAACAACAGAGTATGTTGAATCAATTACAGACATTAGGATGTTGAACTAGTATGAATGTGAAAACATCATACATTTTAAACCATTATTTTGAATAAAAAAATAGCAGTTAAACCTTTCTAATTAATTCTTTATTCACCGAAAAACACACACACACGGTTTTACACATTGCGACATCGGCCATTTAATCTTGAGGAAATAAAATAATATTATAGGTGCAGAAAGTCGCGGCGGCAGCAAACGGTACAGCAGTCTACGGCAACGTCCGCTCGCCGAGTCGTATTCGCCGCAACAGCCACAGCAACAACAGCAACAACAACAGCCACAACAGCAACAACAACCACAACCCCAGCAACAACAACCACAGCAGCAACCACAGCCACAGCAACAACAGCAACAATCGCAACAATCGCAACCGCAGCAGCAACAACAGAATCAACAGTACAGACATCATGGCGGTGAGTTGTTATACTGGTTTACCTTTTAATTTTGCGTAAATGAAATTGACAACGATCGATCATTAATAAAAGTGTTAGTTTGTTTGTAATCACACTTCACACTAGTGTTATAAATGTGAAAGTTTGTTTGTTTGGATGTTTGTCCGTCAATCACGCTGAAATCATTGAACGGATTTTGATGAAATTCGGTATACAGACAGGGTATGAGCTGAGTTGGGTGATAGGAAACTTTTTATCCTGATTAAATGCTCCCTTTGATCTTGATTATTCTTCAATCATACCGAAACGCGGGTAAAGCCGCGGGCGGAAGCTAGTTTATTTTAAAGAAAAATATACGTTTAGGAAATTATTGCGTCTGTAGAAATTAGTATTATTTAAAAAACAAATGTTACTTATGAAATGATAAGAACTAATTCTAAACCCAAGGAAATGGAAGCTAAAAGCTTTAACCTTGAAAAATTTATTTTGACCATGCGAGCAGTGATTGTTCATTTATTTCGTTTTACTCGCAGAGTTTGTATCGGGCGGGAATCAAACCAACAGCCAGCACCAGGGCAGCCCCGTTCCGCAAATACACCCTCAGCAGATGATGCATCAGGTGCGTTCAGTTGCTTATATACAAACATACAAGCGAAGCTAATCGTAGCGCGTTAGAAGGCGGTTATTTTAAGTTTATATTATAACTTAATATTACAAACAGACAAACGGATGGATGGATTTTTTTTATGAGTTTTTACAAAATAAAAAAAAAAATGTTGAAAAAGTTTCGTAAAAAAGTGTGTATATACTCCGTTGGAGTATGTAGTCTATATCCATACTAATTATGTAATACTGAGGAATTTGTTTGTTTGTTTGAATGCGCAAATGTCAAGCACTACTGGATCGATTTCAGATTCTTCCATCGTTGGATATGTAAATGATACACGCGTGCTATATATGTATATCGGGCGAAGCTTGGGCGGACAGCTAGTATTAATACTAGCTGTCCGCCCAAGCTTCCGTATAAATAGATTTATTTATTTATTTATTTCCACTTTATTGTGTTGTCCTACATTGTGCATCCTTAAAATAAATGACTTAATAATATACTAGCACAGCGGGCGGCCTTATCACTAAAGAGTGATCTCTTCCAGGCGACCAACTGTGAAAAAGTAATACATAATATATTTTTTTCTTTCTTACTTTTAACAAAGTGAGGGTAGTTGGGTCGAATATTGATTAAACAACGCACGAACAATAAGGCACGATCCACACGAATGCGCCACGTAACAAAAGCGTAAAGCGACGCTTTGTAAGATTCGTTATTTTATTTCTTTTATTTTATTTATTACAGAAACAAACAGTGATACGTAATATAAAATATCTAAACAAGTTCTGACAGGAATAAGTGACCAGCTATATGAGAATAATTGACCAGCTATATGAGACCGCCTCCTCGGTACAGTGGTTAACGCGTAAGCGTAGAACCGAGGGGTCCTGGGTTCAATTCCCGGTGGGGACGCACAAAAAAAATGTCTCGGTCTGGCAGGACACAGAAGGCTGATCACCTACTTGTCCCTAAAGAAAATCGATCAGTGAAACGGATGTACATCATCTGCCCCATACCCCACTAGGGGACACGGGACTTCACTATATGAGAATTGGACATTTAAAACAGTAATTAAGAAATGGCATTTAATATAAATAAATATACCTTCCAGCAAGTGCGTCTCGGCCTGATGGAGCAGCAACAGATCGTCTCCCATCCGCACCACACCATGCACAACATGCCGCAACCGCATAATATAGGTCAGTTGATAATCTTAATATCCTTAAGAACCAGGTCAAGCGTGTGTCGGCCTCGAGAGATTATTATTGACTACATCGATCGCGTTTTTTAGCGTGATGTTGCAGAATTATGTTCTACGGGTTAAAATGAGCCATAGAGCAAGTGTGGAGCAAACAAGTCCGTCGCCCATCCAATTTTTGACCGTGCCAATTGTTGCTTAACCTAGACTTATTATTTGTTGTTTGCATTTTTAAGTTTAACACTCTTTAAAACACAGTGAACCATTTCCTTAATAGCAATTAAAGTGCGATATAATATATTTAACTGGTTTTCTTTTGTATCATCTTAATTTCAACTCTATGCCAATAGAAATATGGTTCGGTATGAATTTCCTTACTATTTCAAATGCGTCTTATATGAACTCTATGCTAATACAAATAAGGTGCAGTTTCAGGTCAGATACAAGCCGCGCAGGGATACGCACCGCCCGCCATGATGCCCGCACAGTATATGCAAGTATGTATAATTTTTTATATATTTTTACATAGATAATTATATATTTTATTCATTTCATTCATACATAGATTATTAATTATCGAAAAGAATTTGCTGGTAAATTTTATTTAATTATAATTAATGGTTAAATTAAATTACTTCATTTGTAAGATGTTTAACGCAAAATAACTCTTATTACCACACGTTAAAACTCATGCGCTCTCTGATGACTCCGATTTTTATATTGTTAGTCGATTTATAATAATATTATATTCATATTTATATTATAGTTGCTGACCTACTAGTTTTCAAGAATCAAAATTATGTGAAAAGAAGCATAAAAATTTTCTTGAATGAACAAACAAATAAATTCTTTACTTTTATAACATTAGTATGGATCTAATTGTGCTAATATACAAATCTGGAGTTTGTTTGTTTGAACGCGCTAATCTCTGTAACAGCTGGGTCGATTTCGATGAAATTTTGCACAGAGGTAGCTTGCGACCATGATGATGTATGTAGATCTTTAAATATAATGTACGTTGCAGCAAAGCGGCAACCCGCCCGTGTTCGGCGGCGCGATGTTCCAGCCGCCGCAGTATCCGCACCAAATGTATCCGCATCATAATTATGTGAGATTTCTTCCCTTTTTATTTTTTTATTTATTTTGGGTATGTGTGTGTGTGTGTTTGTGTTACATTATTTATGTGTGAGGAACGTGGCTGTTTGACGGATACATACAATGTAATGCACTTTGTAGCTTATACAGTTACAATATAAAAAAAATCCTTCAAAAAATGGTCATAGGTTACTCAACCTTAGTTCCTAAGCTAAGCCCCTTATTAAATCCTACGGAGCAATGATCTATTTTTAAATTGAAAAAGCTCATTTTTTATGTATAACCAATATGTCACATATTTATAAACGTGCGTGCCTGCACTTGCACGTAAATATAGATAAAATATTTATTTCATGATACACAGGGTGTTCCATTAGTGTAATATATTAAACTTGCAGTCCATCGCGCAGGGTGCTCCGCCCAGCGGCGTCACGTACTACACGTGCGGCGAGCAAGAGCAGCCGGCGCGCGCGCCGCGCCGCCCCACTGCCGCCATACCGATCGTGCGCCCGGACCGCCCGGAGCGCCCGGACCGTCCGGAGCGGCCGGAGCGGCCGGACCGACCGGACAGACCGGACAGGTGAGGGGGGGGGGGGTTTATATAGAACGTATCTATTTTTTAAAAAGGGATAATACATATATAGGTGTATCAAATTTTGAATAGGGATCATATACAGGATGTTATATTTTTGAATGGGATAATAGATAGGGTGTATCTATTTCTGAAGAGGGGACAATATACAAGGTGTATATTTTTTTCGAATAGGGGTCATATACAGGGTGTTATATTTTTGAATGGGATAATAGACAGGGTGTATCTATTTTTGAATAAATTGCAGATTGTTGGTTTGAGTTCAAATTATCGTGTTTTTTTTTCTTAAAAAAAATAAAACGAAACGAATTAATAATAAGTAATAACCGATATAACAGTAGTTTTGAATTTTCCTAATTTCAATTTCAGAGCGGCGAATTCTACGGAGAAAGATAACATCGATAGAATCGTTGAGAACATGTTCGTGAGGAAACCCTGGCCAGCTACGCACGGCGCGGGTAAGGATATCTATCTTTTTATATCTACAAAGATAGATAGATGTATGGAAAGATGTCTTTCTTTCTTTGTATCTTTCAGAGGAACAGTCGCATTGAGGTCCTCCTTCGTTTTGGGGAACGTCGGTTAAGGAATATTAAAGTTCTTTAGATTTTAGCTTATGATAAGTGAACACTTAATTTTTCAGATTAGACTATAATATGACCAAATTGCAATAATTTCGATATAAATGAAGGATTACAATCCAAGTCAATCAATTCATAATTCGTTTAATGCTTCTAACAATACAATACTCCGATATTAAAATACTTTTTAACACTAGACGCTCGTCCCGGCTTCGCCCGAATATCAAGATTCCTTTTTATGCCACGGGAGCATTTAATCGGGATAAAAAGTATCCTATCATCCAAGTCGGCTTATACGAAATTCATCAAAATCCGTTGGATACTTTCAGCTGACTGGACTGACGGACAAACATCCAAACAAACAAACAAACTTTCACATTTATCATATAAATGCGATTCTATTGTCTCACTACATTGATAATGATTCGATAAATTATACATTTTCTAGATAATATGTCAAAGCTAGACCGCGTCAAGTTATATCTGAGCTGGCTTAATTCACGCCAGTAAAGTTATGTCCGCACGCGCAATGGTAGTTTGATGCAAACAACCGCTGTCAAAATTATATACGGTTTTTATTGTCAGTATTATATAAAC